>NC_083283.1:54512230-54749239 GCF_963506605.1 Zootoca vivipara | reverse complement strand
TGTTTTTTGTTTTGTTTTTACAATTGGGTAATTCTGTGTTGCTTGTTGACAATCAACTTAGATGGCTTTAGAAGGATATTAGACCAGTTCATGGAGGTTAAGGCCGCTAGCCATGATGGCTCAGATCCTGCTTGCGTGCTTTCCATAGGCATCTGGTTGGCTGTTGTGAGAACAGAATGTTGGACTACCGGGTAGACAGGCTTTACTTGTGTAGGGGGTTAGAGAAGATGACCCTCGGGGTCTCTTCCAACTCTACAATTCTGTGATTCTACAATTATTTAAATAGGCAAGAAACAACCATGCAACAAATTACAATCTGCAGGGCCAGAGAAGGTGTCCTTGAAAACATTAATCACTTGTAAGCTGGTCATCCATACTCACCCATATTGTGTGTGGAACAAAGCAGTGCCTAAGCAGTCTTCTTTCTCTAAGGTTTGAAGCTGATGGCATGTTTTAACAAAAATGTGTTACTTGAAAATACACACACACACACACACGTACACACACCAACTTTTCCTAGCAATGGTGTATGTTTAAAATAGACTTGAAATGCACATACGTATTCATTGACCCCAAATTATTACTGATATCTGAAAATATCTTCTGCCACCTGTTTGCAAAACTTGGAAAAATATAAACAACACCGTTCTTATCTGGCAAGGGAAAAAATCAAAGTAATAAGTCAACGGCAGTGCATAGGGCATGGAGCTAAAAATACAATGTTCTAGTTCCATGTGAGGCCATTCAGCTTAATAATTCTTCCTCCCATTAGCACACAACTCACTTTTTAGAGTGGGGTAGGGGGTGGCTTAGGCTTTTTGCAACCCTAATATTTTGTTGGAAAGCAATGGAAACTGAACAGTATTTCAGCGCGAGAAGAATCAAGTGTTTGGTGATGCCTGTGAGATGGGAGCCCAGATGCAGCACCTTTGCTGACCTGCTAACAGACAAGTTTTGAGCAGGTGGCAGTTGTTCCACATTCACTGATCCAAAGCAAATTGGTGTGTATAAGACATTAATAATCCTAGTGGCCTCAAACAGCCAGCCAGAGAGTCATAGATGGCATTACAGAATAGAAATAATCTGAAGTTAAAAGCTGTGATCTTGTATACGAGTAGAACTCTCTTCCAAAGGCAGTGAGATTCCTATCACAATGCCACTTCTGTGGGAAGCTGCCAAACTACAAATGGCAATGATTTAAACTATCAAAATAAAACAGAAACATATCCGAATAATTATTAAATCATCGACATGAGCACAAGAACGTAATAGCCTGCTACATATCTAAGGTTGTAAAACATGGTAGAAGCCAAGCAAATGAGGAGCAAGTCAATGCCGCAAGTGTCGTTAATGGAGTTGCTGTGTTCTAACCCATAGTCGTTGTCATCCTGGAGAAACTCAGCACTCTATCAAACAGGCAATATATGTTTCTTGACAGCTGAGCACATTTCCTCCAGGGAATGCAATCCTAAGCCAGTGCAGACCCCAGGGCCAGCCCAAAGCATTTTGGCGTCTGAGGCAAACCATAAAATGGTGTCCCCCTTTCCACCAAGGAAGAAGGGTGAGTGAAGATCTACAACACAAACAAGGGGGAAATAAAGATGTACACTGGGATCCGCCTCCCCTGTGGATCCTGCCACCTTAGGCAGTCACTTTGCCTTGCCTCTTGCGTGGGCTGACCCCCCCCCCTTACTTCACTATCCCCATATCTTCCTCTCTATCTTCAGGCATTGCAAAGTGTTTGCAGGACATGTTGCCTCTAAGCAGGTCTAAAGCTTGTGAATACCTAGAGGTGGGAAGAGACACCATCTGGGAATCCTAGGCATAGCATCTTGAGCTGCATCGTGGGATATACAGTATGAATAAAAATGTAGTAAGTTGTTACGCGTGGATTCAATTATCATCATTCTCAGTTGCTATCAAATGATTTTCTAAGAGCCACTGCAACTTCCAATTCAATTTTGAGCATCAGATCCATATCAGCATTCATGTTACAAATCATATGTATTTTTAAACATGCTGAGATTGATGATCCATAGATCTGTCTTTATTAAGAAAATAATGGTTTTCATAAGTATTCCATGAACACCTACACTCAATAGAGATATTAATCTGGCTGCAAAAGGGGGAGAAGCAGGGCTGTGGGACACTCCATTGGCTCAAGTGAGAGATCAGCACCATTTAGTTCCTTCCCACCTTGAGTTGTTTTCATTCAAGATGGCTCTTAGGAGAACTTTGTAACTTTAAAAACCAGTGACGGTCCTTGTTTGTTTCCCTCCTCTTCTTTTCCTCTTGTGTTACGTATTTCAGATTGCATTTGTCCAGACAGTGACTATATTCTTGATCTTATGGAAGCCATTCTGGGAACTCCTTCAATATTAACTCCTCTTCATGTTAATATTGTCAAATGAGGGCGTGAACTTCTAATCACCATTGGAGGAAGCCTTAAGGGCAATTCTAGTTACATTACATGGCACTGTAGATGTGTTATACGTACACTATAACCACTAGCAAAGATATCATTGATGTCTACCCATGCAGATGTGGAAATTCATCTGAAAGTAAAAAAATATATTCCCATTTTACCACCGAGATTTCCGACCATATTCCATTGTGCTGTATTTACATTAGGTATCCAGAATGTATGCTTAATTGGTAAACTCACACAATGACTCTAGACTCTTACATGCCTGCTTGTGACTCCCCATCTGGTAGTAAACTTGCATATGGCATTGAATTATTCTGCACTGCACCAGGTAATGTTGCCAATTGTCTGTCTATTGTCTTTTCCATATATATATTTAAATACATCACTCCCATTTATTTCGAGTGCAATTGCTTTTGCCTTTTTAATTCATTTCCCCCTTTTCTATTGCCTGAATTTGTCATGGATGCCATTATTTTATTCCCTTCCCCTCCCGAAGAAAGTAGATGCCAGCTTAGATTCAGTCCCGCAAATAGGTGTGGGCAACGTGCCAGAAGGCTTCTCACCAAGGAGGGCAGCTGCTGTCCTCTCTCTGAAGAATAATTCATCACCTCCTTGAAACACTCTGCCTTCATTGGCTTACAAACACAGAACTGCAGAACCTGTGGGCGAAGCTGGTGGTTCTGTGGAGTAACATGTGCTGCATGGCACTTTGCCACTGGGATGTCATTTATTCTGGGTTTCGTATAAATATATGCACACTGGAATCCCCATTTGCGCTCTCTCTTTGAGTTCTGGATCCAAAGAATAGCCAATATACAACTGGTTGATTCTTGACTTACCGTAATTATTATTATTATCCAGGATTCAAGAACCATGACATTCATGTTCATGCACTACCTTTGCAAAGCAGGAATTGAAGCAAGCTTGACAGAGCTGCCCAAAGAAATTAAATTGGACTGAATGAGCTATAGCAGTGAAAAGCAACACACTTTGTGATTCTAATGATTTCCCTGTGTTAACAGCACGTGCCAACTTGTGCAACCCTGTAGCGACATGTATCTTTGAGAGGGGAAAGGTGTGCTGCTAAGTGGTCACACTCTTTACCTGTAAAGTAAACCCCCTTGAACACAGTAGGATTAAATCCAAATCAATGTGCATAGGGTTGTGTTCCGAATGCCTTATCTCAGTCATAGTCATCTACAATGATGACAATAACAGAAGCCAATATTATGCCCATTTACAGGTCAGCTGATTCTGAAATATAATTTATATAAGGCTTTAATTCATGGGCTATGCTAGGATTCAAAGCTCAGTCTCCCAGGTCCAGAGTTGTGTGAACTTTCTCTATCAAGCACCTAAAATTCCTGGTACCAGGTGGCAGAGATGTGGGGACTCTCTCCATACAGGGTAGACTTCCATCCTCACCAACATCATCGGGACCCAAATCGGGATGCTCCTTTTGCTAGACCAAAAGACACTTGCTTTTTGGTCTCACAAGACCAAAAACAAGTGTCTTTTGGTCTGGCGCTCCGGCGTGAGTCAGTAGACTTGCTCCAAAGTGCTGGACCAAAAAAAGATGACATTCCGGGATCCAATTAGAAGCCAGGATAGGCTTCTGTAATTCCAGAATGTCCTGTTTAAATCGGGTCTGTTGAGTGCTATGCACCTCATAAGAACCTCTGTACATGATGGCAGCCCTTTGGAGCAGCTTTAAATTGTACCCGGGTCCTGTCTGTAACATGGTATGTTGGCCCCCTATTTCAAGCTATTATTTTGCACCCCTTGCTTCTTTGCGACATTCTTGCTCACGTTGCTGACAGCACTTGCTGGAGCTCCTGGTATGTTCGGCACATTCCGTATGCTTTACAAAATGACTGGCAACTATCATAGCCATCAATCAGTCAGAGCTGCAATGCCAACAGAAGTCTGGCAGGGTTACATTTCTTTGAACATACATCCACTGGCATTCCTACTGGCTTGACAGTGATCTCTTGTGTTGGTCCCGCAGACTGTTGAAACAGACCGGTTCCAGTACACAATGCCTTCAGCTACTTCTTCTCATGACATAACCTAACTAGACAGTTATATTTTGACTGGCTGCTGTACGCGTTTGATTCTAAAACCATCCTCTGTTTGCAACATGGCACAAATAGCATAATTTCTTAAGCAGAACCTTATTTGAAAATAGATTGTACCCATAGGAAAGTATCAATCTACAATTGTCCATATGGCTTCAGACTTTCCTAAAGCTGCCCCGTCTGTCTTTACCTTCCACATTAATTTAATGGAAAAATTATAAATAAGACGACTTTTTTTAACCATCTTAATCTCTGGCAGCTCTTAGAAACAATTGCCTTGAAACCTTCATCTGCCTTTATAATAAACGAATCAGTATTTGGTTCAAAGTGGGGCATGATGCCTTTTACTACTTCTGTTAACGTTATTTTTGCTGATGAAACAGAATGTAAGCCTTTGAGTTTCAAAAGTCAGAGAGAGAGAGAGAGAGAGAGAGAGAGAGAGAGAGAAATCAGAGCAATAAAGCGATCTTGATTATGTTTGAAGATGACTTTGTTAACAACACATTTCAATCATAACAAACCTATGTTTTAACAAAAATCCTTTATCATCTAAATGAGTCCTGGGGAACCTTTGGCCCTCCAGAATTTGCTGAACTACAACTCCCATCAACCCTAGCAAACCTGGTGAATGGCCAGGGATGGTGTGAGTTGTAGTTCAGCAACGTTTGCTATGATGATGAGAACTCAATATCTGCTTATAGTGCAGTCCTAGACATGTCTACTCAGAATCTTACTCATGTGAAAGTGTGCTTAGGATTGCAGTCTTAAGTGATGTAATTATGTTGCATTAAGAGCTGCTTGCAGAATACCTCTTTAATATAAAAGAAGTGATCAACCCACCAGTGCTACTTATCCACTAATGTGCACCATCTATTTCAAGTGAAGATGGGGTAGAATCCAGGAATGTGGATTGGATAGTGGGAACATGACTCTCCCCTCCCCCCGTCCAATCCATCGTGGTCCACAAAGAATCCTGCAATTCATACTTTATCGAAACTTACTGAAGAATGGGGAAGGGGAAGGGGAAGGAGAGTTCTTGCAAACCCCCATGATGGGATGTTAGGCTTCAGGCAATAGGACTGTACGCTGCAAGCATGTGGAATTGTTGCTATCCATGCTCAGAACCAAGGGGAATAAATTTCCCCTTGGTTCTCAGCAACTAATTTTTTATATTTCTCAGCATCCTTCCATCTTGCTGTGTACACTTGCGGCAACAGCCAGTCTTGTGCCTGTTGAGCACTCCTCCTACACAGACACACCTTTAAAAGGTTTAGAAAAGCAAGGGACATCTTACAATACCATTGACAGGCTTGGCAAGAGTAAATCCTCTAGGCCCCGCTTGTTCTCGTAACTATGATATTAGAATTGAGATGTGGTTGTGTTGATTCTGAATGGATCCCATTTTAAATCAGGTTAATTTGGATTTCTAGCTATTGTGCTTCAGATCAAGCCAGCTCAATCCAATCTGTTCTGAATAATCAGACATGAAAAAGTATTGTCTATCTCTTAGGTGTGAGAGAGTGTATGGCTGCATATACACTATACATGGACGTGTGGATCCAGAATTGGCCTCCACAGTCACTTACGGACCCATTGTTAAAACCGATTTTCATGGAATACAATATTACTCGGCTACGAGTGATCACCAAAGAAGAAGAAAAGAATACATGGCTTCCCCCAAAGATGCCAAGGAACTGTAGTTTATCCCTTGCAGAACTACAATTCCCTTAATACCCTGCAAACACCTTTAACAAACTACAGTTCCCAGGATTCTTTGGGGGCAGTTGTGTCCTTTAAATGTGTGGGATGTACACAGCCTATAATTCCAGTTACCAGAATACTGGGCATCACCAACAGAGAATGATTATCTTTTATGAAGCCCTTCTTGCCAAACTGCACGGCTGGAGCATTTTTATGACCACTGCCAGAAGAAAGAGTGCCAGGCTAGATGGACCAGTGGCCTGATCCTGCACAGCAAGTCTTATCGGATAGCTTGCTAGCTGCTACAATGAGCTCGGATGCAGTTGGCGTTTCATAATATCCATGCTCTATGCTAGAAATGCCTACTTTTGTGGTACTGTAACTAAAGAGGATGAACTAAGGAGGAGAGAAAAAAACACAGCCTGCCCCACACAGCCTGACCTGTCTCCTACTGAACATCAATTGAAACTGATTGATCTAATGCCTTGCATCTGCCAAGCTGTCATTCAAGCCAGGGGGGATTTGGATGAAGACAAGGAAAGCATTGTAAAAATGACTTTCTGATTTAGTTTACTGAGCCAGCCTTGAACTCCTTCTAGGTATACTAAAATCAGCTTATAGGAAAGACCAGGTTTGCTGGGAAATGGCTGCCTGGATTGCAGGGAAATTTTTGCGTTCTAAAGGGTGGTGGGTGGTGGGGGGAGAGTCCCTTCGATTTGTGCCTAAAATGTATGGGATGGGGGAGAAATCCCAGATGTCTGCTGCATCGAGAGAACATATACATGCATTTAAAATGCTTGTATCATTACTTACAGATGTAATTGTGAAATATACTCTTTTTGCATTCAAAATTAAGGGCAGAACAGATGGCGAAAACTCAATTTAAAGCAATATGTCCATTAAAATAACCCATGCCGCTTGTGCATGTTACAACAATTTCTTATTCTTTATCTCCATTTCTAGCCAGTCTAATCCAGAAGGCTGAGGGCAGGAAGCAATATGTAACCAAACAAATTACAGAAGACTTTCAGTAGCACTCTGGGCACCACCCAGCCAGAGTTAAACCTCAACTGCTGCCGCTGAAATAAGCCTTAGAAGTGCTTACTTTTAGCCAGGTTGCATCCTGACTGTTTTGCCATAGGTTGTGATACAAAGTAGAATGCAGTTAAAGCAGAGAGTATATTTCAGGGAAACCAATGGCTATATTTCCCCCCCTTCAACCCAATCAGCTGTTCAGTTCTCATTCGGGTGGTTAAACCAGAGTTCTTCAGCCTTGGGTCCCCATTTGTTGTTGAGCTACAACTGCTAGAATCTCTGACCATGGTTTAAGCTTGCTGAGGATGATGGGTGTAGAAGTCCAGCAACATCCTGAGACCAAGGTTGAAGAACACTTGTCTAGACTGCACAACCTAAAATTATAGGTGTGGACTTATATGATTCAGTGTTCCACCCTACAGAGAATACCCTCCACTCATCAGATTAGATACGGTAGGTCGTATAATTATCACTTTGACATCTGGATACAAGTCCAAAGGATTTAGATAACCTGTAAGCTGGTGGTGCTGTGGTTACACAGTAATTAGGTCAACCTGATAAAATTCATATGAACTAGAAAATGTGAAGGGCCAGTCCTAATGTTAGGCAGAGGGAGGCAGCAGCAGCAGCAGATGCTAGAGGCAGTGAGTAGTGGCAAGTTTTCAGAGGACAGAGCTGTATGTGTCACATGGTCTAGCCTTCAGCCTCAAAGCTAGCTTGCTGCCTTCGTTGCCAGTGCTAAAGTGAAATTCAGCTGCCAGTCTGGTCAGCATTTGTATGGCAGTGGGGGGCACCATCTTGAGCATTGCCTCAGGCAGCAAAATGACTTAGATCAGCCCAGGAGGCTTGTATGAAACCCAGTTCTGAGTATTGTAAAGGTAACGTTGTTACAAAAAGGAGAAACATCCATCCAACTCAATATTTCAGCCTTACACCCGTTAAGTGGGTCACTGTCATGCCATCCCTGTTGGGAACGTAAAATTGTCATATTGTAATGTGTAAATTTAGTTCATAAAGGCCCTGTGGAGGTTTTTAGCGTGACATGGGTTCTTAGAAATATGTCAGGGAACACATCTCTGTAACATAAAGATGTGCATTTTCTGCCAGATTAGGATTTCCTGTTCTGTGGAAGCAAGAAGCTTATTGTGCTTGAAAGGGGTTTTGTTTTGTTTTTTTAATATATCAAATCTGCAAACCTTGTGCTAATTTGTAATAATTTCTTTCCATCTGATTTCCATTTTGCATTATGTTTGCTGCCATCCAGAACAATAGCTGGGTGGACGTAATTGGTCTCTTGCCTTTGATGGTTTGGGTTGAACACTTCAAAGAGGCAGACAGAACTCTCTGCTAAGCAAATCACAGCACTTCTTCTTTTCCTTACTCATTTCTGAAATAGCTTTCAATTAAAAAAAATTAAAAGAAAGATGGGGGAGGAATAAAAGCAACACACACCTTACATACATGCTTGGTTTTTTTAATGGGTTCTTTCCTTTTTTAAAAAAAAAGTTGTCATGTTTGATATGGTTATTACTCCCCCTTGAGAAAGGACTGGTCGTGTCTTGGCAGACTAAGAAGTTAGAACATTCTTGGCAATAAAAATAATATTACTTTCACCTGGGGTAAATCAAGTATTTTTTGGCTTTAATGCCATTGACAGACAACCTAAAACACAATTTCACCTCGAGTATGTCGCTGTGGTAATCTCATTGCTGAGCAACAATGTGCAGAGCTCAGTAGACCGGGGACCAGAGAACCAGAAGAGACTCTGATGCGTACTTGCCTGGAAGTAGAGTCAGCATCTTCAAAGTCCAGTCCAGTCCTAGGGTAGGGCAAACAACAATCCACATAGTCAGACAGTCAAGGGGTCAGGGAATCTGATAATCAAGGATCAAGATGAGCAGGAAGCTGCAAATTTGGGCCAAGAACTGCAATCATTGTTTCCAGCATCTGACTACTGCTGGAAGCTCTGCTTAAGAAGGCTGGAGCCAGCTGGTTCTCATCAGTGCCTTCTCCTCTGTGTCCTTGAAGGCTGATCAGCTGCAGGTGGAGTCACTCGGCCTTCTCCCCCTTCAGGCTGCTCTTCAGCACACATAGCTGACTCCTGGCCCATGACAGTCACTTGACTGTACATGTCTCAATTAACTCCACCTCAGGTCAACAGGACTAGTCTGGTTGCATAAGGTCAGCCAAACTGTTGTGAGATGCTCAATTCTAAGGGACCTGCTTCAGCTGTGTAGAGATGCACAGAAGAGGAGGACGAGGAGGGGATGGAGGAGGAGGAGGAGGAGGAGGAGGAGACACACAGAAAAGTCAAGCAGCTTGTGGACTGGATATTTCTTAGACCATGGGTGGGGAACCTCAGGGCCAGGACCAAATGCCACCCCACCCCCGGCCTTTGCAATCCTCCCTCCCTAGATCACCATCCCTCTCAACCCCTAGCCCTATTTCTTTGAGAGTTTGCCTGGCTGGAATATGTCCTTGAACTACAATAACATCTCTAACTTGCTTAGAGAGGGGGGGTAGAGGTGAACAGGAGGTAGAAAGTAGTTTACTGTACAAAAGTGATATTTGCATTTTTTGCTCCACCCACTCTTCCCTCTGGCCCTGCCTACCTCTGTCATGTGCCTCTCAGAAGGTTGCCCAGAAGGGTATGTGGTCCTTGAGTTTGTACACCCCGCATGATCCTCCTTGTCCACCCCCCCATCCAGGATGTTTCTGGTCTTAGCTGCCCATCTAGAGCGGAGGGAGACACATCATGCTGCCCAGCCTAGAGGATAGACCCAGGAAAGGAGAAGAAGCAGGAGATGAAAATAAGGTAAAGTATATACTAGTCAACTCACAGACAATTAGTAGACTATTGCTATTTAATAAGATCCAGTGGGGAGTTACAGGATATTTTAACTTTCCTAACACACACAGAAATTTGGGCTAGCCTATATGTTCAAGTGGCGTTGTAGGTTAAACCACAGAGTGTAGGGCTTGCTGATCAGAAGGTCGTCAGTTTGAATCCCCGCAACAGGGTGAGCTCCCGTTGCTTGGTCCCTACTCCTGCCAACCTAGTTCGAAAGCACCTCAAAATGCAAGTAGATAAATAGGTACCGCTCTGGCGGGAAGGTAAACAGCATTTCCATGCGCTGCTCTGGTTCGCCGGAAGCGGCTTAGTCATGCTGGCCACATGACCTGGAAGCTGTATGCCAGCTCCCTCGGCCAATAAAGCAAGAGTCGGTCACGACTGGACCTAATGGTCAGGGGTCCCTTTACCTTTTATATGTTCAAGTGTACCATTTCCCACAGTCTGTAGTGCACAAAAAAATAGTATAGCTACTCAGAATTCTTTCTTTATTTGTTTTTAAAAACATACCTTCAGTTTCTCTTTTATATATAGGTGTCTATTTGGTACAGGAAGAAACAGGCATCATATCATCTATGTGGAGATATTTGGCTGGCTTTTGTTATCACTGTAATCTCCACAGTACTTTCTTTAGTCTTGGTTCAGATGCTAACTGGGCACCAAGCAATTGACACCCCTCCCCCATGGCAGTAGATAGGGTGATTCCAGTAGACTTGAGACCTGGCTAGGACTCTGTGGGTTGCTGGTCGCATGAGATGGAGCTTCTACATGGCAAGCGGACATGAAGCTGCTAACATTTGCATGATTGTCACAGCTCATAAAAAGGGCCACTGCCTTCACACAAATTGCAGCAGCTGTGTTTCCTCACCCTTGTGGGGACTCCCATTCACCCATGTTCACACAATCTCTTCTGGGCGGCCACCATCAATGTACAGGTGAGATCAGAAATATATATATATATATTACATTTCTGATTTTCTGATTGGTCACAGGATTTAAACATATAAAGGTAGCACTGGAAGGGATGTGAAAAACATACACAAACACAGTGGTGGCTTGTGCCGATTGGGACTGGTATGGCAGAAGGCAGCGAGGTCCACAGTAAGTGGGGCCAGAACTAATGACAGACAGATAGGTGGGGACTGATTGATGGTAGATTGAAATTGGTGGGATAGCACACCACTCACCCTAAAAGACCAACTTTCACATACATATTTAAATACAAATTCCCAAGCTCCAAAAGCAGATTTGAAACTGAAATTTTGGCATTTGATTTCCAAACTCAGAATCTGTGATTTAATACAATATTTTTTAAAAAAACGTATCTTGGAAGGGCAACGCACAAGTTTAATTGGCAAAGCTAAACTTTTTGGGAGGGATCCTGTCTTAGTAAGTTGAACTGAGGTCCCAGCTGGAGAGAAATCAATAGCAACTGTGTTCATCTAACTTAGTTTAGATGCGTCCATTTGTCAGCAGAAAAAGCTAGATCCCAAAATACATTTCATTGTTCTGAATTTTCCGCTTAGATCCAACCTTTTTGTACTTAAATAAATGTATCAAGCTGTGTCAAGTTCTAGCACCTACCCTATTAAGCATAAGTTTAAAGTACATGAATATATGACTTGGTAGGGGGAAAAACAGCAGGTATTTAATGAGGTTCTTAAGAACTTTGCAAACATGTGACTTGCTTTTTCGGATACAATCCACTTAGTCCTGCCGCTCAAGTGCCATTGAAGTGAATGGGACTTATTTAGGAAAAGTGTTTGTCTGAGCAATCCTTTTATTTGTCATTCTCTGGAGAAGAAAAACAATCGCTGGCTCTAAGAAGATTCTGCTCTCTTATTATTTTCAGTCTGAAACCTGATTAGTTTTTGAATCTGAACACATAACAAGGCACTCCACCTCTTTCATTACAAAATTTCACCAAGAGTATAATGTGCTTTTCAAAAACTAGAAATATGCCGAAGGATAAGGTCACCAAGTCAGATTATGACTCTATTGTATGCCGAATAAGAAATGGTCCCTCCTTTCCCACAAAGTCATAATAATCTCCTTTCCTTAATAACAAGATAAATTGTTTTCCTGCCTTATTCTGAGAGCATAGGTAGAGAAGAAAAGGGAAAGGTTGTGTTTTGTTTGGGTATTTTTCTACTATGGATGCCATTTTAAATCTGACATTTATCTGAATGGGCAGAGGATAGAAACCTCAGTCAGCTCCTTTCGCACCCATTCTCTTTTTTTGAGGGTGTGTGTGTGTGTCTTAAAACATCTTTTTTTAATCACACTGCTGTATCTTTTCCCATTCATTGCCAGCTGTTTCGTGACATATCTGTTATCAAGTAGAGTTTCTTCAAGGAAGTGAAGAGGCAAAGATGCTACTTTAATGGGCCTCCTCTTCATCGTCTGCAAACACCCTTCTGGTAGGATTCTCTTCTGCTTTCCCCCAGAAAAAGAGAAGCAGAGATGGGGATAAAAGTATGTGACTTGGGAAATTATTTAGTTTTCAAATCTTCTGAAGACAAACTTAAAACCAATGTGATGTTGAAAAGATAAGCGTTGCCCTTCATTTCTGGCACAGTATTAAGCATTTACCATTTTAAGAGCAACAAAAAAAACCACTTCTCCTTACCATTACAAGCAGCTCCATGGCACAGACAATTGAATTGCTTATTCAAACAGGAACTAACTGCAATAGGAAAAGCAACAGCAATGGTGTGCTGTCAAAAGGAAATCCTTGAGGGTTTATTGCTATTATGGTCATGGTGACAGAGATTTAGGGAGCAATGTCTGGCACCCCACTGGCAGAGAGGGGGGTCCTTCTGCCACCAGAGGCACCAGAGGCAGGAAGCTCTGTGGGTTGACCAGTAGGGATGGAGTAGAAATTTAATTCAGATCACATTTAAAGGTGAAATGCCTAATTCACACTGGCAAAAAAAAAGTATGAATTGAAACATAGCCATTGCAAAAGCCAGAAAAGTTAAATTTTTGCACTTCTCTGAATTTTGCAATACAAATTTTGCACTTCTCTGAATTTTTCTAACATAGTTCTCAAGTAATGTATATACCCCCAAGATCAAGTGTGAATGAAAATTCATATGCTACGGAAAACAATATACAAAAATGTGCCACCTGAAGGCAAATTGTTTTGGAATTTGTGTATTAAAAATTCTACATTAAGAGAAATTCACCCTAAGATGCTGATGAATTTTCACAAAGACTTTTTTTAATGCAAACTGATGTGCAAATCTGAACTTCAGCTTTTTTTTGGGGGGGGGTGACAGATTTGCGCATCCCTAGCATGGATATCCAATAGGCAAGATTCCCCCAGCAGTGGAGGTCAAAATGGTGGTTTGTGGGCAGCTGACAACTTGAAGAATCCTAATTGCTATCCTTTTCCTAATCCCCAAAAGGAGCCTTCAGCAACATCAGGCCTGTAGCTGATGCCTTAATACCCTCCCAGTAACTGCAATGGGAGAGAAAGGAGGGGGGAAACATCCAAAAAGGGTAAAAGGGATATACGAGTGTGATGAAAGTGGCCTTCTGTACAAAGGTGAAATTCGCACATAGTGCTGTCCTCTTTTGCCTCTGGTCCACCCCCACTGGCGTGTGGTGCATAGAAGGGAATGTCCCCTTGCAGTGAAAGAAGCTTTCCACCCCTGAATTGGACCAATGACTTAGCTTTCTCACCTGTTTCTGGGACTGTGAAACCAACTCTTTCCGCTCAGAAAGCATCAGCTGAAGCTCTTGCCTGCATAACTATGCAGCGTTTCCTGTAAAAAAAGCTTTTGCTTTTACCGACGTCCCATCTTGATTTTAATTCAGTGATCTCCTGGCATTCATCTGCATATTATGTAAGTGCTATAAAGTACTTTTAAATAACTCTCTCTGTTGCCTTTTCCACCATAAAATGAACCTCCAAATCCTGCTGGTGCAAAGCTGGGCACATTCTGTTAAATACAGGTGCTATTTTTGTTTTCTTTCCTCCCCCTTTCAAGGAGCTATTACTGCTTCCCACTTGAAAAGCAAGACCCTCTTGGTAGAAGTATTTTTAAGACGAAAATAAATAAAGGAGAAAAGTGGAATGGAGTCAAACAGGCAATTATTTGTAATAGAAAAAACTATTGATTTTTTTGCTTTTGATACATAGTCTAAATTATCCCTCAAGAAAAGTAGTAATGAATCTTTAAGCAGATTTATTGGCACTAGCCATAAAAAAATGTGTTATTTAACTTCAACACTATCACATTTTTCCATTTCCATTTGATATAGAGATGGAACAGTGAGATAGACATTGGACAGAGAATTTGATTCAGGAGCCAGAAATGTTCTAAGGCTGCAGTCCTAGGCAAGAAGTATGTCCCATTGAGCTCAGTGGAATTAAATTGTGATTAATGTCCTTAGGATCATTCTGAGCATACACACTAAGCTTTGCTACTTCTAGGCCTTCTACAAAGAAAGTGCATTTTAATATATCACTTAATCCAGTAGTCCTCATCTTCAACTGAATTGAAGCCTAAGTGGCCTAAGTTCCAAAATGGTGTCCAAGCCTTTATTTGCTTAGGCCAGGCATCCCCAAACTGCGGCCCTCCAGATGTTTTGGCCTACAACTCCCATGATCCCTAGCTAACAGGACCAGTGATCAAGGATGATGGGAATTGTAGTCCAAAACATCTGGAGGGCCGAAGTTTGGGGGTGCCTGGCTTAGCCTCTGAAAACATTTAATTACGATCTTCACAGGAATCCACAGTTGCCCTTGTCTCTTCCAAGCTATCTTCCATTTTTTTTTTTTTGTCTTTCGTCTTTTGTACTGCCAAAAGGTAGATTGTAACGTCCTTGGTGAAGGAGGCTATCTTTTTTTGCTTATGCCATTCTGTTAAGTACACTGATGGTTCTACATAAATACAAAGAAACAGATTTTCGTGAATTGCAAAGAAAGATACCCTGCCACTGACTTGTTTCTTTTAAAATAGCAAGGATCGCTTTGCAATTGCAATGCAAAGTCCCCAGTTTAAAGAATCAGAACAATGGCAGTTGAAGGGGCCTAAAGATAACCTAATCTGATATTGTATCAGGTAAAAATCTATTGTACATTTAATACCATAACAAAATAATGCATTAATCCTGCACCCTACACACATCTTGATCCCACCAAGGGGTGGACATCTTTTAGATCTTGGTAAGGCTTAAATTGGGGTCTGGCAGTTTTCTAGGTGGAAGGAGGGTGCTAAATCAGAAAGACACCCAAATTGCTGGGTGCCCCAAATATAGTGTGGAAAAGTGAATTTAAGATTGAAAAACAGAGAGGAACCAAAACAGACCCATTCCTAACGAGCAACCAACCCATTCCTAACGAGCAACCAACATGCACATATGGGGTGGGGGGCAGGGGGTTGAATAGCATGCATGGGAATCTGGATTGCAATCCACACCACGTGTGCCTGAGCACTATATCTCCATAGAAATGTTGAGCTGCCTTCTCATCTCACCGGTTGGAGGATGGAGGATGGGTGGCAGCTAACAGATTGAGGTTGAATCCCGACAAGACAGAAGTACTGTTTGTGGGGAGGCAGGCAGGTGTGGAGGACTCCCTGGTCCTGAATGGCGTAACTGTGCCCCTGAAGGACCAGGTGCACAGCCTGGGAGTCATTTTGGACTCACAGATGTCCATGGAGGCGCAGGTCAATTCTGTGTCCAGGGCAGCTGTTTATCAGCTCCATCTGGTACGGAAGCTGAGACCCTACCTGCCCACGGACTGTCTCGCCAGAGTGGTGCATGCTCTACTTATCTCTCCCTTAGATTACTGCAATGCGCTCTACGTGGCGTTACCTTTGAAGGTGACCCGGAAACTACAACTAACCCAGAATGTGGCAGCTAGACTGGTGACTGGGAGCGGCTGCCGAGACCACATAACACCGGTCCTGAAAGACCTACATTGGCTCCCAGTACGTTTCCGAGCACAATTCAAAGTGTTGGTGCTGACCTTTAAAGCCCTAAATGTCCTCGGTCCAGTATACCTGAAGGAGCGTCTCCTCCCCCATCATTCTGCCCGGACACTGAGGTCCAGTGCCGAGGGCCTTCTGGCGGTTCCCTCGCTACGAGAAGCCAAGTTACAGGGAACCAGGCAGAGGGCCTTCTCGGTAGTGGCACCCACCCTGTGGAATGCCCTCCCACCAGAGGTCAAAGAGAATAACAATTACCAGACCTTTAGAAGGCATCTCAAGGCAGCCCTGTTTAGGGAAGCTTTTAATGTTTGATGGATTTCTGTATTTTAATATTTTGTTGGAAGCCGCCAAGAGTGGCTGGGGGAACCCGGCCAGATGGGCGGGGTATAAATAATAAATTATTATTATTATTATCACCAATGATAGGAAGTCTCAATATGCAAATGCATATCTCCATCTGATATATGTACTGCTACCTGCCTTTTCACCATAAGTGAGATTTCACACAGTGAACAGTACATTCATGTCTCTGAGTCTGGGTGCACTGGAGATTACAGCTGAGAATTTAAACCATAATAATTGCATCACACCTTTAAAAATTTGCAGAGAGAATTAAATATTTTCAATCATATAGTTCCATATTAATCCTTTACCCTTCAGCTTCTATGGAACTTCACATAAATTAATATCATTATATCACCCTCTATGTGCAGGAACGGTATCCATAGCTGCCAAGTTTTCCCTTTTCTCACGAGGAAGCCTATTCAGCATAAGGGAATTTCCCTTTAAAAAAGGGAGAACTTGGCAGCTATGACAGTATCTGCACAGTACCTAACACAAAGTGACATTGAACAGCAGCAGAGATAACTGCCTTGGTGTTCCTATGGTCACAGCTGCAAAAGTTACACTGAAATGCTTGTTTTTCGGAAGTCAGGCTTTCTTTTCTGATGGCCGGCAACTGCAGCCAACATGAGTCAATGTTTCTTAGTGCTCTATTTATGTCTCTCCACCAAAAGATATATGAACAAGATCTAACTCATTTAAACCACCATCCTGGACACACTGCCTAGAAAGGAAGCCCCATTCAACACAGAGGAACTCACTTCTGAGCAAATGTGCATATGATTGTGCTATTATTTCAATTTATTTCATGCAACAATATAAGCTTACTGGTTTCCCCCC
Source organism: Zootoca vivipara (assembly GCF_963506605.1). Taxonomy (NCBI): domain Eukaryota; kingdom Metazoa; phylum Chordata; class Lepidosauria; order Squamata; family Lacertidae; genus Zootoca; species Zootoca vivipara. The sequence goes on along the minus strand of NC_083283.1, from coordinate 54,732,022 downwards.
GCTATACCATCCCTCTGTTCTGCATCTCAGTACCTTGTAGTTCCTTCAGTCACTTTCTCCTTATTCCCAAAGTGCTTCTTGTTGTCATATTCAGCCCCTTCTCTTGTTGCCAAGCCTCCCATATGTGAGATTTGGGTGTACCTGGTGCATCCTCAGATGATCTGTTGTTGTCAATATCTCCCTTATTGCTCATTGGTAGGCTCTGGGTTATTCAGGTGGCAGAATGAAGTGTGCCATTTTATAATTAATCCCTCAAGCATTGAAGGCATCAAAACAATCAGCCAAGCAACTTTAAAAATGTATTTAAAAATCAACAAATATAGGATACAGATGGAAGAATGGAAAAGGGAAGTAAATCGCTACTCTATATATACAGAATATCCTGATTTCAGTTTTTTATCAGTTCAATTATTCACCTAATTGTAGGAACTGCATTAAAAACACTTTGTTGATTTATTGTTTATTTTTCCCAAATTTATATTCTGCCCTTCCTCCCAAAGGAAGCAAACATATCTGTAATAAAAACACAATTAAAAATAAAATAAAAACACATTTAAAGCCTATAAACAATGTTTAAAACATCTAAAAGCAATGAAACACAATGACATATCTAACCAGTCATGTGTCTGAACAGGCTGGGTGAAACAGAAACGTCTTCAGCCATCATCTAAAAGAGTACAATGTAGATGCATGCTTAATATCAGTAGGCAGGGAGTTCCAAAGTACAGTTCCTTCCACACTAAAGTATGATTCCTTATGAACACAGGGCAGGCAGTTCTTCAGATGGGGGTGATCGAGTCGGCATCCTTAAGTAAACTGGTCCCACGCCATTTAAGGGCTTCGGATACCAATGGTACCACCTTGAACTCAACCTGATGGCAAACTGGCAGCTAATGCAGATCTTTGAGCACTAGTGTAATATGCTGACAGACTCATTCCTGTAGGCCAGTGATATGGCCAAACTTGGCCCTCCAGCTGTTTTGGGACTATAATTCCCATCATCCCGGAACACTGGTTCTGTTAGCTAGGGATGATGGGAGTTGTAGTCCCAAAATAGCTGGAGGGCCAAGTTTGGCCATCACTGCTGTAGGCAATTCTGCTGCTGCATTCTGCCCTAACTGTAGTTCCTGATCCCAACACAAGGGAAACTCCATTGCAGGAGTGAGTCCATTGCACTTGCTTGGAGTAGGCAAATTGAAACTGGTCTTTACTTTCCTGAATTAATTAGTCATGTGATGTCAGAAATAAGAAATATGACATTTTTACTGGTATTTGTTTACTGGAGATGAACTTAGTGATGGTAAACAACCACCAAATTGAAATAAGGCAATGCTGTGCTTAGGAATGCCAGATGTGTACATCTGCACAATGTACAATAGCAGTTGTGCACATTGTCTGCACACTACAAAGGGTGGTTGAGGCAGTCCATGGTCTTCGAGAACAGAAATGATTCTTCCATATAACCATATAAGGCCACTTCTGAACAATAAGCTCTCACACTCCTGATTCTGTGCTTTAGTACACATCTGAAAGTGCAGAAAACTATCCGGGTCAAAGAAACTACCATGTAGAATCATAGATCTCAGAGTTGGAAGGTATTCACAAGGGTCATCTGGTCCAACCCCCTGCAATGCAGGAATTTTTACTGCAGCATCCACGACAGAATGGTGTTTGTCACATAGCAACCATGTTGAATGTGGTTCCTCACAGAAGCAACTGCTGCATGAAATAGAACGGTGATCCGGTTGGAAGGAGGTTATTTCTCTAACCCAACACAATGGGTTTTTTCCACTGAGGCAGACAGTGTATGTCTCTGCCCTGCCCTCCAAAACAAGCCGTCGCTAAACACAAAAACAAATTCTGTATATTAAAACACTCTCTGTGCGTTTCCTGCCATATATTGCAAAATGATCATTGCAGCCTTTGTGTCAAGCTGAATTTCCTCCTTAAACAAACAATGTGTCAATGAAAAGAATGGACTCATGCTAACTTCTATTATCATAGACATGCCTGGAGATGAAGAACGTTTGATCTATTGCTACTTCTTCAGGGCAACTTTCCTTTCCAAGGAGGTCTTGTATCACTATATCCTCTGCTTCCATTCTGTCAATGTTGCCTTTGTTTTAGAGGCTCTTCAGTTAAATTAATATAGTGATCAAAAGAAGAGAACTGAGTTCAGGCTGGGTTTAGATAATAAATCTGCAGTCACTTTAGATGAGAAATGACCCGGCTAGAATCCATCCTTAGAGGTAAAATTTCCCAATAGGTAGGAAGGTGAAGGTCATGTTATTCAAGGCACTATATTAACCCACAGATCACTTTTAAGTTAGTACACAATACACGTTAACCAAATTATATAGCTGTTCAAACTGTGTTCAATGGGGATATGCGAACAAAATGGTGGAAATTGGTACCATCAGAAATGCAGATGGAATGGCAGAAGTTAGGGCTTACAAGCTGGATTCAAACCAATGGGACTTCAGGAACTTAGCTTATTTATTTAGGTTATTTGTATCCAACAGTACATCCTAGGATCCCTGCGGACTTCACAGTAAAATCAATAAAACAAAAAAATCTCAGTTTTAAGCCTATAGTATAGAGAAAACTCAATTTGCTAATACCTCAAAGACCCTTCTTCCCACATGAACCAACCTGAACCCTTGGATCTGATGCCCTTGACTGTGTGTCCCTTCCACAAGAGGTCTAGAGGGTGGCAACATGAGAATGGGCCTTTTCAGTGATGGCTCCACACTTGTAGAATACCCTCCATGGAAAGACTTCCCTTTTTACCCAGGCCTTTGGCCCTTAATGTGAAGGCAGCCAAGTATTTGTGGCCTCTTTTAGTGGGGCAGGATCTGTATGACCCACCTTTTATTCACAGAGACTTTTTTTAGGGTTCTGTTAGCTGTGTTTGTTGGTGTGTGTGTGTAGTGTAGTGTATGTTTTTGTATCTCTTCCTAAATTATTGGTATATGGACACGATAAAGGCTTGTTAAAGCCATGCAGTCTGAGCCTCTCAGGTAGACTGGGAAAGAACAATAGGCTTGATAATCTTCCTCCTAAGGTGAGGGGGAATGGCTTAGTTAAACCTGGCAGGACAGCTTAACCTCTTAACCTCTTCATGCATTAATTAGACTTAAGCATGTTGGTTATATGAGGCGTGTTATACCACGGTGGTCACATTTTACACTCAGAGCATTCCTCACTATTAAAGTGAATGGGGTAGCTTCTGCTGCTTGCCTATAGTTGTATATGCACACTGGGACAGCCCTACATCAGGGGATTAAAGCACATTAAAACCTAGCCTGAACTTACCCACATCCTGAGCTATATGTACTTTGCTCTTGCAAATGCTGAATGTAGTGGATCATTCAGTGTTAGTCATGTTTATACAGAAGAAAAGGACATGGAATATGAACCCTGACTTGAAACAAGACCTCTAAAGAACCAGCCCTTATGAAGGTGTGCTATTACTTTACTCAAGCATTACTGGTCTGTTGACATTAGAAGCAGCAGTATTTTTATAATGTCATCACTTAATAGCATAATATGACAGCATCTGTACATCTGATTAGCATAAATCAACATAATACCCACTTTGTAGCAGTATGGTATTGAAAACTTTAATCTTGAATAGTAGCAGATAGCAGAGGAAGGAAAAACAGCGATAAATTCTACTGGATCTTTACCAGATGAGTGTGTGTGTGTGTGTGTGTGTGTGTGTGTGTGTTGTACCTTACTCATAATTTAATGGTGTTTCATATCTGTACATGCTGCATCATCTAAATACACTTCCCTTAATGCTGGGGTCGACAAAGATCTCCATGGAGATCTTCTCTGTAAGATTTACAAGATTAAAAGAACAAATTTACTCAACCTATCAGTAAATGTGTTCATTTCTATTTCTAAGCACATCGGCATGTCTTGAGGAGCCCAAAGGGTCACCATGCATGGAGTCCGCTGCAAAAAATAAATAAGCTAAGATCATTCCATACCAGGCCTCCAGGTTTGAACTACAGAAAAACAGAATGTAAACTTTGGGAATAAGGTGTATGAAAGAATAACATTACATGGCACTTCTATCCCTTTTGATAACATAGTTCCAATTTGCTCTGAAATAACTCAAAGGTCGTGTGCTTCTTCTGAGACACCAAATATGCTTCCCTGCCTCTCGTTTTCCCATTTGCTCTGTTCTTATTTTCAATTCAGCAGATACACAGGGCTACATCACAACCTTCCCCTCCCCACTCAATGGCTCCACACAATCTTCCAAGAGCACTGCATCCTCCTCCTAGTGGTGCAGCAATAAAATGCAAGCACATTTGCAAAGCTAAGCAGGGTCTGGTATGGTTTCAAATTGGAAGGGGAACCACATGTTGAGATTCCTGCATTGCAGGGAGTTGGACTAGATCGGGGTTGTCAACCTGGTCCCTACCACCCATTAGTGGGCATTTCAGGATTCTAGGTTGGCGGTAGGGGGTTCTACGGCACAAGCTGAATCCTCCTTCCATCGAGCACTGGTGGGCGGTAAGGAAATGTTACCATCAAGAAAGATGCATTAGTGGGCAGTAGGTATGAAAAGGTTGACTACACCTGGACTAGATGAATCCAGTGGCGTCTATAAATCCAGTGGCCTCCTTCAATAGGAGTCAAAGCTTGCTGTGTCTGTCTCTTCCCAAAGTGTTCCTCCACTACTACTTCTGCTTGAAGTATCCCAGGGATGAGCAACCTGTGACGCTCCAGATGTTGTTAGACTAGAACTTGCAGTCATATGTAAATTTCAATCTGAGCCAAATAAGAATTATTAGACGACATATGATGTCAACATCGGACACCAACACTCAAAGCCAGCCCACCTCATCCTCTATCATGACCAAGGAGAAGCAGGGTGTGGCAAATCCAGCAGGCTGCCGCATGGCTGAATTATCCAAAATGTTATTTTGTAAGCCCTAAAAAATTGCTGTCTGAGTGATGTTAACCAGGACTGAAGCACAATTCATTGCTTCAAAGGAGATGCCTGTTTACATAGCATTGCTCAGGGACATCATTCCTGGAAACGAAATATCACTTCATCATGCCGTGTCACTGTAGCCACAGGGGAGAAATGGACTATCAAACATCTCAAAATCAGGCCGCAAAATTTCCCATCAACCCTGACCATTGGGCTGTGCTGCTTGGAGAGTGCCAGGTTTGCCACTACTTCTGCTACACCTTCCCATCCACCTCCTAGGTATTCATTTTCCTTCCTAAATTGGATGCATATAGCCTTTCACATGTGTCTGGTGAGGCCCCACATTTTTCATTCTTTCCTGAACAAGGGACTAGATGCAGCTCAAACTGGCCACACTCCCCATCAATTGGCAAGGATTCATGTGTAAATATCCAAGGGCCACACAGCCTCTCCCTGCTACACACGCAAATCTGTAGGTGAGGGGTAGGGTCTGCAAAGGTGGAGCAACGGAATAATTTCAATCAGCAAATACATGTCATATTGAATTTGAAGATGTGCTAAGCCTGCGAGGATCCCATTGCTAATTTAAATTTCCTAGGCAAATCAGGAAAGGAAAGTGAAAGAGATGGCATTGCTGGCCCATATTCCGTTCTAGTAAATACACTAGAATTCCGTTCTAGTAAATTCCTTTTTTATTTTAAAAATCCTTTTAAAATCTAAGAAAAACCCCAAAACAAATGTTTGGGGGGAGATGTTCCCCAAAACAACAACAGGGAAAAAAGGAAGGAAGGAAGGAAGGAAGGAAGGAAGGAAGGAAGGGGAAAAGCTCAATAACTCTGGACTTTCACTTTTGAGAATATGGCAACCCTATTCAATGGTACCTCCTACGAGTGGCGTTTTGCAAGTGACTGCCAGGCTGCTGCACCCAAGGCCAAGTGTGTGTTTCTCTGTTTAAATGCTCAAAGTATGAAATAAGACATGAAATGCAGCTCTTCCATAACGGATTCAGAAGGGGAGGAGATAAGCAGAATCATCTAATGCGCCAGGTACAATGTTCTTCCTGCTACGTGCTGGGAGTGTGGGGAGGGGAGAGAGAGAGTGGCGGGGAGGAGGGGGACATGTAGATGCAGCCATTTATCATTTGTGGACATCATGACATGGGTTTATTATTCTACTTCCCATTGCATTCTGGGATCCTAATTCTAGTCTTTCACCTGATCAACGGTATCTTCAGCACGAGTCTCTGTCTCTCTCGATGATAAGGCAGGTGCAGAGGAGGCTATTTTTTGCATACTCTGCTGAGCTGACATAATATCTTTGTCACAGGAGACTAGGTAGCTTCCATTATGGGGCCACACTGAAAAGTACGGTTGAAAAAAGGAATGTCTTCATCAGGCATGTGGGCTGCTTAAATTGAAACCTCCTGACAGTGTCTTTACTAGAAGTAGCAGCATGTGAATTACTGCAGATAATTAGGAGGCTGGATTCAATGTGTTGAGAGGAAGGAGGGCTCTGAATCCTACAAATGAACCTCAGTATCAAGTGCTTGGCAGCTTCACAGGGCAAATGCGGGAGAGGTGGGTGCAAAGAACCCCCACAAAAATAACATTTCTTGAAGAAAACAAAAGCCAGTGGTTGTAAATGGTTGAAGAGGCTGCAAAAGTCGATCAAGAAACTGAAAACTATTCGTAAGGTTGGTAACTTGGCGAAGCGTTTCCAACGAAAAGCTGCAGAGGCAAACAGAAAGCAGATACCTTTCTCAGATAAGAAATTGGACTGGGAATCATTCTATCTCGATTTGCACAGGTGCAAAGGACTGTACGTGGAATTCAGGGCAATTAAATCCAATTCACATTCTTCAGTTTTCCCACCTGTCACTTGGCTTTAATAACGTAAACAGGAAATGTCTAAAAATCACACCCAGAAACAGAGGGATGACTATGGTTGAGGCTGCCTACACACTGCACCTTTAAAGCACATTCAAAGCACGTTTCCTCTCTCCATGATTTCTGGGTAATGGAGTCTGCTAAGGGCTGCTGAGAATTGTAACTGTGTGGGGGGTAGAGTACAGTGCCCATAATTCTTTCAGGTGGGGAATGTGCTTTGCATGTACTGTAAAAGCTTAGTGTGTACACATTTGAATCCTAATGGCACACAGAAGTCAGCACAAAGCTGCACATGGTATACACCAGGCATCCCCAAACTGCGGCCCTCCAGATGTTTTGGCCTACAACTCCCATGATCCCTAGCTAACAGGACCAGTGATCAGGGAAGATGGGAATTGTAGTCCAAAACATCTGGAGGGCCGAAGTTTGGGGATGCCTGGAATACACTTTCATGTCATATCTCAAGACAGACAAGGGATATTTTGATAGGAGACCCTTTCATGTTAGCGACAGGCATGTGAAATCTGTAAGTAATGTCTGTGCAGCTAGTGTACTTGCAATCAAACATTTGACATGAGTACGCACCCATTTGATAAAGAATTAAATAAATGCATGCCAACATGACTTGGGTTTCCATGACCCTTCCACCCAAGGGAGGGCTGCCCTCCCCCCACAAATGTCTGTGTTGTACGTAGTGTTGTCTACATTGCAGAACAAGAAGTGCGGGGTTGCACTCCTTCTGCATGTTCGGTATCACCACATTTCCAGCATGTACACCGATCAGGAGTGCTTTGAGAATTAGCCTCTCCTTCTCACGACTCCCATTTGTGTGCTTTAGCCGAAATAATTCTAACGACAGAGAATAAAAAAGCACATACACTTGATACTAATATTTTACCTCTCTTAGTAACATTTATGAGTCGAACCTATTACTGTTTTACTATTTTGAAATAGAGTTATTTCATAAAAAAAATACCTTTCATTTCTTGAACTTCATTGTTTCCCCCCCTGCTTTTCCTCTTTCTCACCTCATACTGTGTATATCAAAGAAGGCCAACGTTATTTCAGTATTGACTTTTATTTTGATGAATGCGCTTCTATTTCATTTATTCTTTATTTGTACAGAAACTACACAGTATTTTTATATTGTTCCCTACTTCCTTTTTGATTAAACGGTTTTATTTGATTTCCCAGAAATAAAACAGTGAAGCCGAAGAACACAGATGCAATAGGCTGCCCTGGCTTTTGGATGCTTCCCTCCCCCCCCCCCCCAAAAAAAAGGTTTAAAGCCACATGACACAGAAAACATTTTGAAGTTCAGCAGATCAGAGTCTGGTCAGGGGATTGGAACCCTGTGTTCACCATTCCAAATTCCAAGATGGAAGAATGGTGGGGTATTTAAAATGTCACAAGTTGGTTTATGATGATGGATGATGGAGGAGGAGGAGGAGGAGGAGGAGGAGGAGGAGGAGGAGGAGGAGGAGGAGGAGGAGGAAGGAAGGAAGGAAGGAAGGAAGGAAGGAAGGAAGGAAGGAAGGAAGGAATAGAAAAGACTATTTATATTATTATATTATATTATATTATATTATATTATATTATATTATATTATATTAATTGGGTAGATGGGGCTCATCAACCTGGGAAGGTAGCCAATCTAGGAGGAGGGAAAACTCTGGCCATAAACCTCTGCTGCCTTGTGGGATGTATTCAGGAGAAGAAATGGCTAAGGAGTAAACCTTACCCGAATCCAGAGTGGAGTCCCTAAGACAGTTGGATGGCACCTTGCATGCCTCCTTCTGCCAATTCCTGCAGCCCAGCTGGTGCCAAACATATTGTTCTGCTTTCCTTTGGATCTTATCAGCGAGGCCAAGAGGGAGGTCTAGCCTAGGACCCTCATACACCCTGCCCAGGCTTGTGCCTCACGGAGGTCACCTTGGTGCTGCTAATGCAGATGTTAGACTTCACCCCATTGTCTCGAGAGAGAGAGAGGCAGGTGCCAACTGGGCTCTGAGAATGGTACTCAGTGGTGACTGCGCATTGATAGAAATAAATAGCTACTGCAGCATCCCGCACCTCCTCAAAATCTGCTCCACAGGGCTGGGTGACCCTCCAGATCAGAAAATGATGTTCATCAAAAAATGGCTCCCTCTCATTCTGCTTTACGCCATGTCAGACCATTGGTCCATCTAGCTCACTACTGTCTACAGTGACTCAGTGGCTCCCCCCACAAATGCAGTGCCAGTCATATATTAATTTTATCAGACCATGTATTTAGTTGCCCCCTTTCTAAAGTGTTGGTGCTAGGGGGACTTAGGACTAAATCCACAGTCAATCAGGAAGTTCATCTAAGGCTATGATTTGTTTAGCTGTTTGGTAGAAGGGAGGGAGAGAGGAACGTTAACAGTGGGATTTAGTTTCGGATTGTCAACTAAAAATTATCTCCCCAAAATCAGATTGTTAGTGAAGGTGTTTGACTCTGTTTCTGCCTCTCGTGAATCAGTATCGCATTAATCTTATAATATTTTGATCCAAGAGTAACAACCCAAGCAATTTTCCTAATACTAATATCACGCTGAACTGCAAAGCTTTCTTAAGAACTATACTCTGAAAATATTCTTTACAACAAATATTTCTCCTTAAACCTGACCCTCTCTCCCCCAAACTCACTCTCTCTTCCCCACTGTGCAGTGAACAGTGTTTATGGGGTCAATGTTTGTAAAAGGAAGCTTGAAAAGCAATGTCAAAAGGGTAATTGGCAGAAAAGAGATTCCTGCCTCTGAGCAAGAGGAATTAAGCTTTCCTTTAGCACCTTGGGACCATCTAGGGCTCATTGTTGCTAGACCTACAAGCCCTAATTATGAGGATCACACCAAGGGTCATGTTATGTAGTGAGACAAGAGTTCTTTCGAGTGAGAACAAGGTCACAGTTTCTTGTGTGCTACTGATTGATCCTTGGAGTTCACATCTGGAGAGAGAGGTGGCCTGGTATGAAAATGAATTACAATTAATAGGACTACTTAATTTATATTCAGCTTCGGCAGATTTTTGCTGAAGAGCTCCCGTCTTGATCAGATATTGACAAGTTACTTCCTTCCAGAAAGCACGCAGCAGAACTTTAAGCAGAACCTAAATATCTGCTTCTCAAACATACTGCATAACTTCATCTTTAGAAGTACGAATTTAATGCATTGCGTGGAGAAAATGTGACAATTGTACTTCTTGGGATCCAACTAAGGGATTACTTTGATTTATATACCCAGCCACATTCACACCAGTAAAGCTATGAATGATTGGATTTAGTCCTCACCTATGCTAACTTTTTAACAGCCAAGAAGTCAAGAATGACTGGTTTCAACCCTCACCAATGAAAACCAATGGAAGTGAAGATGAAACACGATTCCAATAATTCATGCAGTCCAAAGCAAGCCTGTATTCTACATTAGATAACCATTGCTAATTTACTTAGGCTCATGCACAGATCACTACACCAGTCAAATGGCGTTCAGCACATATAGAGCATGCACAGTTTAGCACCGTGCCCATTCTCTTACAAAAAAATTCTATCTTTTGCCAGTGTCAAAATATAAGTGAGTTCTCTTTAGCTGCAGTTATGGAGCCAAATGTTTTAAGCAGATCCCTCTATGGGCCTTCACATCTGATTTTTTTTTAAAAAAAAAAACCTTCCTTGCATACTACATCTAGATAGGGCCAAAATCTGACCTGAAAACAGTCACAAGTTAGCCTAAAAGGGTCATATTTTCTTTCAAAGGAAAAGCATTAAGCATACTTTTTTAAAAATGTACAACAGGGACCCACGATAAAATGTTGCAGTGTCAAGTGTCTCTATTCTGAGTTGCAGTCTTTCTTTCTTCCAAAACACTCCATTCCATCTCCTCTTCAAGGTTTTCCCATTTCCTCCTCAACAGATGTTTACCATTGTGTGGCCACTGAGCATCCTCAGTTCATATTGGACTTTGTTTTTTAAGGGGTGCCCCTTAGTAGGTTTTTACTTAAGTTCCCCCCCCCCACCTAATTCTGTAAAGTTTGAGGTCCCTCCCCCCGAAGCCTTGCTGAAACCTCCCTCTGGTTACTCATTTGGGCTACATAGCTTTTATAGCTCAGCATGTGAGTTTGCTATTAGTTGCTATTGCCACGAAGTGCCATTTAACTCTAGGTCGAGATTGTTAAGAATGAGCCTTGAGGGCTTGTTAACAGAATCCTAACACAAGTTGTTGTAATTTGTTACAACCTCTCTCTACACAAACAAATAATTGCTGGGTGCTTTAGCTCCATACCTCGGAGGCTCTTTTGTCATTCGTAGGTCACAGTTTTTCCTCTCTGGGCCTGCGACTTCCACCCACCAACCTTGCTAGTAGATTTAGATGATCATTTGCTCCAGGGTAAAAGAAAAGTGAGCTAAGAGCTCTTGATATTATCAAGAATTGGTGACTCAACCCTGGTCAAGACCTTAATATTAAATATTTTTTTTTTTATTAAATATTTTTTTTATTAATTTTCCAATTAAAACCAATTATATCACATTCAATATTTCAAATTATACACATATATATATCAATCAATCTAAAGAATTTTTTATTTGGGTTCCCATACTTCAAGAAATTGGGAATTCCTCGCAACTGTCCACTGCCGTCTTTTTTCTAAAGTTCAAATCGTCCTCCAAGTTCATAATAATCCAAATCTTCCCCTTACAGTCACATAGATGTATTCCACTTTCATCCGATTGTTTCCCCGCTGCTGAGATAAATATCAAACAAAGTTTCACAGATGTTCTTTCTCCTGTGTGAGTTAATCAGTCCAGCCTCCCCATAAATCTTCTTAATGGAGCTCCCTGTTGCGTCGAAGCAGCTCGAAGCGGCGCCATCTTGAAAAACTCAAATCACTTTCGTTTTCTCTCATAGCCATGAAGATTTACGATCATTATAGAATTTACAGCTTTTTCAGGCAGGAGACCCAAACATCAAACCATTAACTCTTGGTAAATTAATGGATCTCCTTGCCCTATAGCTGAACTTAGCTTCAGGTCGCTGCTCCAATTTAAAGTGCGTCACAGCTCATAAATCCTCCGAACGCGTCCAGAACTTCTTCCGTCCGACTAGGGGGGGGCTTTTCTCATCGGCAACTCCACATCTTTAAAAAATATGCTCAGTAACAACAATTATAAAGTTCAACTCACACAGTCTTTTGCTTCTCTTTCACTCCAAACAAGCCAGGACATCGCGTCCGGGAAGGTACGAGGCAACAATATGAAGAAAAAAAAATAAAAACTCGCTTCCCTTATCGCTCCGTCCCCATCAATCCTTCTTCCAGATGCAGTACAGTCTTTTGACTCCTCTCCCTCAGCAGCATAAATTTCTCAGCAGTAAACAGTGCTTCTTCCCCTCCTTCTGAAGTATGTCCATAGAATTAAGCCTAATTATCTTCTTTAACCATGGAAATCCCCGCCATGCAGATTAGCGTCCGGGAGTCCTGGCCCTCGTAAGTGCTCAGCCCAAGCTCCCCCCACTCCAAAAACAGTCGGAGTGGGTCTGGGGGCATCGCGGGCCAGCGGCCCCTCTCCGTAACCCCCGGAGAGGGTAGGGGGTTGCCATTTACTCCCCTAGCAACCGCCAAATTCCTTACGAAGGTCAGAGAGATGGAAAACAGGTCCGCCATTCCTGCAGGCGGAAACCGGAACCTGGTCAAGACCTTAATAAATACCCACAAAAAACAAAGATGGAAGGGAGCTCAGTGGGTTTTTCTTTTAGGATCTAGGAATTCCTGGGCTTATGGCCCTTGTTTTTAAATAAATGAATACAGTTGAAGATTATTGCTTGTGCTTAAACCTATGAGTATTTTTTTATATATAGTTCTATGTACTTTTAAATAATCTTCAATAAAGAATAATTAAAAAAAAGAAACTATGAGGAATGAGTGGCTTTTTCAGGCAACTATGTGCACTTGGAGATTTAGCCAAAGTAATTAAACGTAGCTCAATAAGAACTTGTGAAACAGCATGTAACATGGACTTTGAAAGCTGACCTGTAAAAGAGCTGGTGGATGGGGTGGTGTTGCAGTGGAGTGCAGTATTTTTATTTTTATTTTTAAAAAACTTTTCCCAGTCCTATGACATGACATACTGCTCTGAAACAAAGTACCTCATGCGTCAGTGTAAAAAAAAAAAAAAAAGACACCATGTGGGAACATCCCTGATTAGTCATTCCGAGTTAAAAGCATGGCAGGATTAAACCACCAGCACGATCAAGCTACCAACTGTATTTAAGATATGAAGGAGAAATTCGAGTCAGTGCCCTTTGTTAATATGTATGGGCTTGATTTGCACTTCCTGAAACAATACCTGATATTGTTAGCACAGCTATCACTTGAATTTCACACATCTCAATCAATTTTCATAAGGGGAAAATTGATTGTGTTTTTTTTAAAAAAAAAAAGTATATTAGGCAAAATTGCATATGAAAATGTTCTCTTGATGAGGAGGAATTTTACTTTTGTTTATTTTTTAAAAGCATTTATAAGCCGCCTAGTATTTTAAACGTCACTAAGTGGCAAACAATATAAAAATCAAGCAATATCAAAAATATAACCTAAAAATAATAGAACAGTGGCATAAACACATTTAAAAAACAACCACAGAAATTCAGGGGATTCAAACAAATAAAATAGAATCTGAATTTATAGATCAGGGAAAGCCTGGGCAAAACGACCGATTGTTGCTGCTTCAAGTATGGCACATAAATGCTGATGAACAGGGGCGTAGGAAGATAAAGGTGGTGGGAGCAGGGCGCCCCGGGTGGCGCGATCCCAGGGGCATCATCATGGCTGCCTGCCCCGCCCCCCAAACGCACACCCTCCCCAAAACTCACGCTCCATCCCCAGAACACACACCATGCCCCCAGAATGTGTTCCACGTCCCTGGGGGCAGCGTGCCTGCTTTCCGCCCCGGTGGCGGAGCATGAAGCTCCGCTGCTGCTGCTGAATTCTCATGAACATTTATATTTTATTTTATTTTATTTTTAGAAAAAGCAAACTGATGGAGAAATGTGGTGAGGTGAACTTAAGGTTAGAGGTGTGAGAAACTGAGAGGAACTAAAATCAATAGATTCAGCCATCCCTAGCTGGACTGCACTGCCCTTCAGATAACATGCCTCAGATCCATCTTTAAAGTCACATTATAATGGACTCCTCAGCAGCAGGTTCCAAAACAGCTTGACAAACGTCACAGAGAAGAAGCACCGACCCTACAAAAATGTGACTTACGTTTCACCTACTCTAGAGCAGTGAACAGTATGACATGGACACTCTAATGCAACGTCCTTCCTGAATATTCTGGGAATGAACCTGTCCAGCCTGTTTCACCTGCCAACAAGTACTACCGCTGACTTATTGAACACTCTAGTTTTGTATTCACCACCTCTCTGGTACACTAAGGAGTCCCGTAATAAGCTATTAAGGGCATTTAATTTTACCAAATTGGAACTGCAAAACACAGGCAACTGGGGCAGTGAAGTTGGCAGAAGAAACATCAGGCCCTATGTTAGAATATTGGATTCATCAACAGCTATATGTGCTAAGGCTGCAGATAATTGCAGTTCTATCAGTGAAAAGCATGTTTATCAAATCCAAATTTGCTGCAGTAAGAAAAGCAGATTAAATACTAGCACACCAGAGATAGTAACAAAGAGCTTGATATTATGGAGCAACCATCAAAGCATTCAGACAAATGGGCAAATAAGAGTGAATAAGTATAATTTGAATATCCTAGCAGATGTTATCACTACAATTACATGAATGTAAGTCACATTGATTTAAAATGGAACTTTCTTCAACAGTGTGTGTTTAGGATCAGGGTCTTACATCTCTGATGCACTGCAATAATATTGCCCTGCTTATGTTTCCCCTACATCATATTGTCATTTTAAAAACATGAAGTCTTCTCTCAATGGACTCAATGGACTCAGCCCATACAGTTCTATCATTTTAAAGCTGTCTGATTACGGCTAACCCATGTGCAGTGTGTCCCCAGGGATAAGAAGGGTGAGGTGGCAAACTGGTGGGGAAAAATTGGCATAACAATGTTCTGGAACTGAAAATCGGCCACAACTTTATTGATTACTTTATTGATATACAGTGATGCTTATCGAACGCCCTGTAAGACGAAATTTTCACTTAATGAAAGGATTTTTCGAGCAGAGGTTGCCTCACTAGATGAATTCATTTTATGAAAAATTCGTCTAGCGATTCACGGTTTCCCAGAGGAATGCATTGAAATTCAATTAATGTGTTCCTATGGGTAGTAATAATAATAATAATAATAATAATAATAATAATAATAATAAATCAATGCATTCCTATGGGATTCGCTAGACGAATTTTTCATTTTAAGAATTGACCCCTGAAACGAATTAAATTCGTCTAGCAAGGCACCACTGTATAAGTAGGCTTTGGTTTAGGCCTTGGGTGTGTATCCTGAATCAGCTTCCTGCCTAATGGCTGAAGTGTGAATAGGGTGATACATGGGTTATGGGTCACCTCAAGATGCACGTCAACTAAGCTGACCTCCAGGCCGCCATTGGAAGTTCTATAGCCCATCTGCTCCCAATTTGTCTTCAGGACAGAAACTTCCAGCCAGATGCCTTTACCCTAACATATTGCACCTGCTCGAGGAAGGAGGTGATACAACAACTCACACCACCCCCAGAAATAGACTAAGGATGTAACCCAATGCCTTATCCGCCGAAAGTTGTGACAATTGCTCTGGGCAAAAACCCCAAATGGACCCAATTTGTTTACGCCCAATTATATCCACAGCAAGGTCTTCCTAACTCATGGCCTGCTGACCTGTGTATAGGAGGGGTTGACCTGCCCCCAACTGTGTCGCTGGCTCTCAGTTCAGCCAGCATATATACTGCAGTGGCAGACCAGAGTGAGAGTCTTGCTCTCTCTGGTCCACTGCTGAAGGCCTGCCCCTTCAAAGGTCTCTATTGGCCATTTCAGTTTTTAAATTTTGGTGGGCAAATCCCATCATCTCTAGCGGCTGACCAGGCTGACGCCAAAGTCCAGCCACAAAGGAAAAGAGGGCCATTCTCTCTCCCACCCACGGACCCAAAGGGCTACGCCAGGCCGCAACTGTCTCCCACCCCTGAGATGGGAAAGTGATCTTTACAACTCAGTGAAACATGCTTATTTTCATATAACATAGCACACAAATAATAAAAAGGATTTTTTTCCATTTTAAACTTTTGAAATTTAAACATTCTGTTATACTGACATTTCACACCAGTCCTGTTCGTTCATTACTCACATGGCATCTCACATCAGTCCTATCCACCCATTACTTGCATGTAGGGAAAAGGGAGCGCACTTTTAGCTTCCCTCTTGATTTCCCATCTACTTCCTGCAACAGAGTTTTCTGCAAGGAAAAAACTCAATGCACAACCTCCTGCATGCATACCAGGGTGTCCTAATCATGCAAGCTGCTACATGTGAGCAAGAGCTCACATATTGTATTTTTATTACAGACAATGCATGGTTCTTCTGAGGAGCAGACATGATGTCAGTGGTGGAGCTGTAAGTGTGCCCCTGTTCCTGAGTCAAAATGCCATTTCTCAGCACAACATCAATCAGGTTTTTCAGGATTTCTTTTCTCTAGAACAACCGTCTCTAGAATCTACGTATCTGAAACTGCAGCTGACAGATTTTTTTGGGGGGGGGAGGAGAAATAAACAGCGTCAGACATTGGCAAGACAGCTGAGAATATCTACAATCAGATGGATTTCATTTGCACAAACCTGTTCTTTGAGTGTTACAATCTGTGGTCTGAAAGTTAGGGGAAAGGTTCCATTCCCAAACGAGCCATTATGGCAAGATACAGGAAATAAATTCTAAAGTAATGTATTGTGAGAAAGAGGAGGAGTGCAGGCAAAGAAATGCTCTCTCCTCAAATGCAAAGTCTACAAGTTGTTCTCAATAATGAAGACATGCAAAGTATGAAGGGCAGCTGCTGAAATTTATCCCTTGTCTTCCAGATCTCATACTTTCCTGTTTATCATGCTTCACTGAGAACCTGGCTGAGTTTCTCTCTGTGTATGATTCCAGCACACGATTTTCTCTCACTTCACTTTCTTTCTTTCCTTCCTTCCTTCCTTCCTTCCTTCCTTCCTTCCTTCCTTCCTTCCTTCCTTCCTTCCTTCCTTTTATATTTTACTTTTTTCTCATTTCTGTTAAAGCTCATATGGATGTTTTTTTCCTCATAAATCCCATATGGTGTAGCCTCAGTTGTGTGTGTGTGTGTGTGTGAGAGAGAGAGAGAGAGAGAGAGAGAGAGAAAGAGAAAGAGAGAGAGAGAGTTATTTAGTTTTGCAAGGTGGCTTATGAAAAAATCTAAGGTGTAATTAACACATTTCATCTTCATTTCCACCAACCTGTGTGTTTATTTACACAACTAGATATTCTGAGTTTCATCCACAGAAAACACTTCATTATTTGTTTACACAACCAATTAACTAAACTAATGATTAGTATATCCCTTCCCTGGGTGCATGGATCTTAACCCACATTTATCATCTCAGGAGAGATCACATTGTGATATCAGATAATACTTTTTGCAATTAATGTAAATTTGATTCTTCTAATTCAAGAAGTCAGCCATCCCTTCCTCCTTAACTTTATTGTTTTGTGTTGTATAAACAATACTACCCATATTGAATAAATGATTGACCTTAAAATCCATGCCATGAGTTAATGACTTATATGTATATTGGATAATATTTAATAATATTGGAATGAATTATTGAATAAAAGACTGATGCTGGAATTGTTTCTGTTCATCTTGAAAATGTCTGTGTGTATGTGTGTGTTGAAAGCACAACTCTTTGCAATGTTTCCATACTTTTCTCATTCATGATAAGCCATGGTTTGGCTCATCGTTACACATAAACCAGGCCATTGAGAAACTGAGCAGTAAGTGAAGTACTGCATACAAAATACAATTTATTGTATTCAGATTTTGATGAGTATTTCACCAAATAAACCTACTGTATATTCCTGCGTATAAGACTACTTTTTAACCCAGGAAAATCTTCTCAAAAGTCGTGGGTCGTCTTATACGCCGGGTTGTATTTCTTATACGGCGAGTATATCCCAAACTCTGTATTTAAACTGGAAAAGTTGGTCGTCTTATACGTCCAGTCGTCTTATATGCTGGAATATACGGTAAGCAGAAATGTAGAAACTGTGTCCCTCTAAGTCTTGCTGGTCTACTATTCCCATCATGCATTGACTATGTTGGCTGGGGCTGCGATAGCTCAGTTGGTAGAGCATGGTATTCTTAACCTCGGGGTTGTGAGTTCAAGCCCCATGCCGGGCAAAAGCTCCTTGTATTGCAGGGGGCTAGACTAGATGACCCTCACGGTCCTTTCTAACTCTACCATTCTATGATTCTAAGAGTCCAACAACATTTGGAGGAAGGCAGATTTCCTATCACTGGCCTAAAGGGCTCTGTTCCAACTCAGGGACAAGGAAAATTGCATTTAACAGTGTTCTTTTTTCCTCTTCTTTTTTCTATGAATTACTGGGCATCTTTGTATAAAAAGCAGATAATAACTATAACACGAAACAAGGTGGCTTTTTTTGGTATTTTGCAATAATTACTTTTATTGAAGAAGAGGAAAGCGTGAAGTAGAATAGCACGGCTGCTGCCTATTTTTCTTGGATCTTGTAATTTAGGGGAAATATTCAGGTACATGGAAGCTGAAAACAATCAAACCCTTTTCAGGCATTAAATCCTATCCAGAGCACTTTCCCTCTGCATTGTACACTCGCATGTTATGAGGATTTTTTATTTCCTTTGCGTAGCAATAAATCATGATCGGAAGGAAGAGTATATTGTACCTATCCTTTGTAGACACACTCATATTATGACATTGGAATGAACTATTTTTTAATGCAATAAACAAAAATTTAAGCAGCATTACAATAACATAAAAAAGATAAAAGTATTGTTCTCCTCCATCTATCAATGCCTTTTTTAATATGTTGAACAGAACAGATATCTCCCCGGGCTAAGCATGCATCTTTCTTATTTCACATACGTACACCAAGTGGCACAGCTTCCAGTCAAAATAAACATTTGTTCATTTCCATTTAACGTAAACCAAAGAGAGGTTAGCAAATGCATGCTAATCCCAGTAGCATACAAAGTCCATAAACAGCTAAGCAGCTTTGCATAAGATCATAAGAAGAGCATGCTAGATCCAACATTCAGAGTGGCCAACCAGATGCCTATGAGAAGCCCACAAGCAGCACACTACCATGCGGCAGCTAGACTGGTGACTGGGAGTGGCCGCCGAGACCTGAAAGACCTACATTGGCTCCCAGTATGTTTCCGAGCACAATTCAAAGTGTTGGGGCTGACCTTTAAAGCCCTAAACAACCTCGACCCAGCATACCTGAAGGAGCGTCTCCACCCCCATTGTTCAACACAGACACTGAGGTCCAGCGCCAAGGGCCTTCTGGAGGTTCCCTCACTACGAGAAGAGAGGTTACAAGGAACCAGGCAGAGGGCCTTCTCAGTAGTGGCGCCCGCCCTGTGGAACGCCCTCCCAGCAGATGTCAAGGAAATAAACAACTGCAGTAATACCTCTGCGAACATCCGCCTTGTCTAGCATCCATTCCGGCGAACGTTCTTTTTTCTTTGAATTACTGTGCATTGTTGTCAGTATTTGTGGTTGTCAGCTTTTTGAATGGTCTGACATGTCAGACTCACACAGATTGGACTCACCATTGCCTTGTATAAACCAAATTTCTTAACTTTTTAAGAAGGCAACCTCTGATCTCGCCACATATCCAGATATGGAAGAGTATTATTCAACCTCTTAACAGCCATGACAGGGGGGTGGGGGGGATTCCCACTGGCCCTCCAGATGTTATTGGAGTTCAAATTCCATCCTGCATAGCCATTGGTCAGAGATGATGGTAACTGTAGTCCAACAACATCTGTAAGACATCCTGTATGAGCCACCCTCATACAGGCTGGGAAATGTTTTTGGAAAAGTGGATTGAACTTGCTGAGTTGCAAGTTTGACATATATATTCCTTTGCCCGTCAGCTGAAAGACTCATCAACTGGTGTTGGCTCCGACATGTAAAAACTCCTTGTGTGAACTGAACGTCATCTGGAGTGTAACATCGCTGTTATGGTTTGTGGTAATGTTATGAAAGCATCTTAGGGAAAGAGAGAGAGACTAAGCGTTTTCTGCTATTTCCTTATTTATGCTTCCTACAAGCTATATAAACCAGCCAATCAGATGATAAATGCTCCCGTTTCCCATCATAATTAGCTAAATATTCTTTTACTTAAACAAGCTCTCATTTTGTTATAGACACAGTATAATAGATCCATTAACATGGTCTATCAGAGGCCAGGGATCTTTTATTTATGAGTGCAAGTACAAATGGTAACTATTTTTTATATGAGTTTTTCTTCTTCATACCGCACACACACCCGTGTAATGGCTTGGCTCCAAGCAGTAATCACACAATGGGTGCCTCTCCTTCTTCCTTGACCTACCACACTGCACATGATTTAATCCATTGTTTTGGATGTTGCTGATGATTTATTGTACAAAAAATGTAAATGATCTGGATGGCAGATGTTTTAGATTTTCTGACCATTCATTTTCAGAGGGAATGTAATTAAAATTTATGAAGTGTATCTGCTGAATTGCATTGGCAATTGATGATCTCTTCCAGTCCTGTCTGTCTGGAGATGATGAGCGATTGTGGACAGTGAGATGTGTTGACAAGGGCAGAAACAGACGTGATGTTACTGTCAGGAGCGAGGCTACCTGAGAAAAGGCCTGTGTGTTTTTTCCCCCCCCCCCTTCCTTTTTCCCACAGGAAGAAGGTGGCAACTAGAGCTGTCTTTCTTCTTGCTAGACAGACTACAAAGCCCCACCGTACTCCTGAAAGCTGTCACTCTTCACAACTACAATCTCCGTCTCCCACAGCAATAGGCATCTGGAAAGCAAGATATCATTTACAGCAGCCTATGCCAGGGATGTTAATTAAATTCCTGATGGCCACCCAGAAAAGTTAATGACTGTAGATTTCACAACATCTCAACTCATAAAAGCAACAAATTTAACCCTTTGGTTGTCAATTCCATCCTGGCTCCAAAAGAGGGAGGAAGACAAAGAGGGAGAGATGATATCAGGGGCATGACAAGAGGAAAGTATCTGAAGAGATTTCTAAGCAATCTGAAGAGCTCTCACTCTGTGAAAAAGTGGTCAACAGAGTACCTTGTAATAGAGTTAAGCTGGAGCCAGGCTCTTGAGCACAATGCAAGTTGCTGATTCACAGGTCAAATGCAGATTGGCTGACATTGTTTTTGTTTTGTTTTTAAAGCATACAAGCGGCCATTGTGCTTACAAGACTAGAATTCTGCACCTGACAACCCTCAGATTCAATGTGTCAGGAAACAGGTTTTAAATTGGGTCTTCCATTTCCCATTCCTAAAATATGTATTGCTTTCATCTTGTGAAAACTACACTCAGAATCTGGCCTCAGCCTTTGGACCCTGATCTGGGGGTATAGCCGAGAAAAGTTCAAATGTCAATAACAAGCTTATACAGAGTACAAACTACAGGTTGACAACTACAAATAGAGAACAGGATATGATTGAGAGAGTTGAACATAGGATGACACAAGTCACCCTCAGACTGCCAGTATGTTGCAGGGGGTTCAATTGAATTCTGGAAATTTGGGTCTGTGCAATTAAAGTGGTGTTACCGGTGATTGTGTGAATGCAATTAACGTGCATAGGTTTGGTTTGTGTACGGTAAAGAGCAGCTTCAGAAGAGGGTGGTGAGGTTGGGAAGGGGAGTCTAACCTTTTTTTCTCCCTAACTACAGTCCCATGTAATAATCACAACTGGATAATACAAGTTTTTTAAAACTTGGGAAGTGTCAAACAAATGCTAAGTACAAATAATTACAACAACTTCTTTCTGTGAAGTCTCTGCCACATTTTCCTCATCCACTAATCCTTTGCAACTAAGTGTAAGGCTGCAATCCTCTTATACCCAATGTCCTCGGAGCAAGCCTATTGAACTTAGTGGGGCTTCTTCTGAGAAGACATGTATAGGATTGTGCCAGAAGTACATGCAACTGCAGTAATCTCATATTATTCCCCAGTATGATTGCCCTCCTTCCACTCGGAAGCAGCCTTTCATAGATAAAATGATTCTGATAGCCTGAATGAATTTTGTTTTCTTTAGTATTCAATTGGCAGTGAAACACAACAGTATGGGCACTGGGTGAGTCTTCCTGGGGAGAGGGTTCCAGAGATAGGGCACCATAACTAAAAATCCTCTTTGCCCAGCTGCAACCCATCAAACCTCTGCAGACAGTGAGGCATTCAGATGAAAATAGTTGACCCTAACACTGGGGTGGCTAACCATGGGCCCGGAGGCTGAAAGCAATCCTCCCTCTGGCCCTCAGCACTCTCCCTGGGATACACTTCTTGCCCAGCCACACCCTTCATCAGCCCAGTTACCTCCCAGCTTGAGTATTTTTGCTTGGTTGGAATGTTCCCCTGAACTTTTATCATGCCTCTTGCTTGCCTGGAAGGAGGCCAGAAAGGGATGTGTGAGAAATCTGGTCTACTGTAGAAAAGTAGCATTAATACTTATTGCTCCATCCACCTTTGTCTCTGGCCCTGCCCACCACTAGGATGTGGCCATCAGAAGATTGACCACAAAGGAATGTGGCCCTTGGGCCAAATATTGTTCCCTATCCCTGCCTTTTAGTGCACGTGCAGGTTAATACAGGAGCACACATTCTTTTAGCTACCTAAGTGTCAGGCAGAAGTAAGTACCACCACTTTAAATTGAGCTTAGAAGTGGACCAAGAGCCACTGAAGTTTCTAGGTCTGGTTCCAGTTGATATGCTGACAGGTGTATTCTTTCCTATCTACAGTTTCTGGCCCATCTCCCATGGCAGCCCAACATACAGTGCAATATTGTATGTTCAGTGTGACATGACTAGGGCCTGGATAACTGTGGTCCAGACTATCCAGAAAAGATTGCAGTTGGTGCACCAGCCTAGGAGCTGCATATCTAAAGGGTGGATAAATGATCCAGTTGCATTCTATGATTTCAACCTATTAGCAAGTAACCTCTATTTAAAACTTTCTTTTTTCTTTTGGACAGAGTAATTCCGTGGAAGGAGTTTAAGATCATGCAGCTTTACAACAGAGACAAGCTTCAGCCCTCTAAGCTGTTAGGAAAGCCTCCACATTTTCCTAACAGCTGCCCTAATGAAGCACTTGGCTGTATGTCTTATTGACAGACAGGGATTCATAAACAGAAACTGCACACAACTAATTGTTCCCAGATTTCTTCCATCAGAGATAATGTGATTATATATTACAGGCTTCAATTCAACATCCTACAGGCCTTGCCCCTCTAGTAAACTTTAAGCCAACTTCTGCAGTAGCAAATATTTAGGCAATAGAGAAGTTGGTATGTGTGTGAGAGAACATGAGGAGTTTTGCTCCACTTCCCAATCAGAATTTGCCATAGTAGCTACAAAAAGCTACTTTGAACGGAATCATATCAGAACAAATGCACAGTATTGAGCTACCAGGCTTCAAGCAGGACTATAGAGATCCCTTTTATTTTATTTTGAATGGTGCTAGCCATTCTGAATCTCCAAAATTTCACAAAAACATTTCAGAAGAGGGTTTTCTGAGGAAAGCTATGTGGCAGCTGCTATCTTGTCACAGCTTTGATTCATTTGCAGGCCCCACAAAATCTAGCCAAATCAAAACCGGGGATGGGGCAGAAATCTGATTCTCTTCATATTTAAAGTTGAACCTACCTAATTCTGAAGAAATACACAAGCCAAAGCACAGCCACCTTTTCAAATTCGTACTTCTCTGAAATTTGCAAGGTCGCTCTCCAGACCCAAAAGAATGCATATATTGGGGTATAATGTGCATAAAACACAACTATTTTTGACAATAGCATTGAAAGATCCTTTATATTAGGAGGGATTGCTTTGCAAAATTGTATATATTAAGGAAATGCATACAAATAACAAAATTTGCTGATGAGTTTTCACAAGGGCTTTTTAAAATGCTTTTTTCCTTGCCCAGTCTTTGAGCGGTGGTCCATTGAAGCAGAAAATGGGGAAGTTCTGCCCACACCTTGTTTCTGTGGGGGGCCATGGGACAGAATTCTCCTTTGGGCTCTCACAGTCACAGTGGGGGAGGGGAGAGAAGCTTGTATAAGGCTCCACATTCCACAGTTCAGAGGCATTTCATCCTCCGAGTTTTCTTGCCCACCCAAAGGCTCAGGTTAGAGCTTTTGGGTTGCTGATTGTTAGGGCAGGAAAGAAATTTTCTCTCTCAACCTGTTTGGCCCTTTTCCTCACTGAAACATATGGCTTTCTTTTGTTAGGTGGAATGTATGTACAGGGACTGAAATGGCATTGGGCAGGATCAACATAGTGACGGGGAGGGCATAAGGGGCCTGAGGAGAGCATTGGCCATGGTATGCCCCGAGTTTGGGACAAAGTCCCCACCTGGCTAGAATACACAGACTGGTTGCTAATGGAACCTTGCCAGCCTGACTTGCACCATGACAGGGTAAGACAGGATGGGTTTGGCATAGTCCAGCAAGGGGCAAGTGGAATGATGCACTGATCTTGGCCTGCTGCCATGCCAACCCACAGCCTGCTCACTGCAGTCAATAATGATTTGGTCTGATTTCATCTCAACACTTGGAGTTGCTTTTCTGGGTCACAGAATATACCAGCCAGGGCAAAATAAATTGATGCAGCAATATGGAGAACTGAATTTAAGATTGGAAAATTAGAAAGTGAGAGAAACCAACATAGATATATTCACCCATTCCATCTTCAAATACCTAAAGGGCTGTCACATGGAGGATGGAGGAAGCTTGTTTTCTCCTCCTCTGGAGGGTACCGTAGGACTCAAACCGATGGCTCCTAGCTACAAGAAACAAGATTCCAACTAAACATCAGGAAGAACTTTCTGACAGTAAGAGCTGTTTGACAGTGGAATGGAATCCCTTGGAAGATGGCAGACCCTCCTTCTACAATTCTCTGATTTTGAGATGAGTGAAATGGATGAGGGCTGGTCCTTGCCAATTCAAGGCAGTCCTATAACCAGGATAGCCAAGAGGCAGGCAGAATGGGTACTAAGGTACTTGGCCCACAGACAGCAATCGTTCCAGTTTTCCTTTTTTTTAAAAAAGAGGGGGAAAGTAGGTCTCTAGCCCTCCTAGAAAGAAAGTTATGAAGCAAAATGGGTAAGGTACCCTTATATGTGTTTTCTGTGGGATAAGACAGCCTGACTAGACACACCTTTCAGTGTTTATAACTAACGAGTGAAGTCAGAGCTGTGATTCAGGAGAAAGTTGTTTGGGCAACAGCAGACAGAAATCCCTGGGGTCCCAAAGTGCTGCTTTAGTGAACATTTCCTGCTTCTATCTCATATTTTAGTCTGTGGAATCTCAGTAGTTTGCCCTTCCATTTTTCTTAGCTTGTGATGGTGTAATCTGAGATCAGGTACTCTCTAGAAGTTATTTTCTGCAGCTGCTTCTACACAATAAGAACAAGTAGATGTTGAACCATCAAAGACTAACAGCAGATATCACCCAGAACCAAAAGATCAGTATTGGGAAGGACCTGTGCTTTTTAACTCCTTCCTAACCAATCTAGATTTGGGAGTGAGCAGTTAGGTGGCCATGTTTGCTAATGATTCTAAATCGTTCAGGAGCCTTCTCCATCTCCAGATAGTACGGGAGGAGATCTCAGAGAGTCTGGAGCCTCGGAGAGCCACTGTCAACCAGTGTAAACAATACTAACCTAGTCTGACTTGGTATAAAGCATTTTCCTATGATTCTGTTTATTTAACTGAGCAGCATGACTGCTGCTTCCAATGTCAAAACATGGAACGATCTTTTTTTTTAAAAAAACCCCACCATTACTTACTTGGTTTTACAGCTTGGGCATGTCACTTACATTGTTTCTGTTTAACTGCAGTAGAAGCCATCCCCAATCTTCATAAAGGACCCCCCCCCCCCCGGTGAATAGGACAGTATTAATATGCCTATAAATGATGATGGTGTAATACTTGACTGCACGGCACATCAGAGGAGGAACAATGCCATGCTTCGCAAGGCATTCCTTGTTACATTAAACTGTCTTAGACTTGCAAACTTTAGATAACTCCAGAGAGGCCATCTGATCATTCTTAAAACTGGTAGTTTGAGGAGTTCAGCTGCAGGAGCTCAAAGGGGACTATCAAAGGAAGTAGGGACAGCTAATAAGCCACTATTAATACATTTTTATCCCTCAAGCGAATAAAAAATAGCTGAGGAGGAGACCCAGACTCAATAATTTTTCCAAGTGCTTCAGTTTTCCCTCTATTGACTTTTAATTAAGCTTAGCCAGGATCGTGGGCCTGTCATTCGAGGAACTTTTCTGTAAAGAAAAAAGGAGCTTGCTCCCCAGGTGGGTTTTCTCCCAAGTTTTTCAGGGTTTAGCCACAATATATGCTTGGCATCCATGACAAGGTTGTCAAAAATAATAGCTAAGGAATTCACTGTCTGTCATTCTGAAATAATTATGTATGGGGCTTTACTTGCACCCTAGATGGATTATACGTTTCATTGAGAATATATATGCAACCTTTAAAAAAAAAAGTAATTCATGGAGGGCATCACTGAGATTAGCAGCCAAATGAGGATGGCGGGGAAAGCAGAGCATCTGTTGATGTGCATGTTAGCCATGCGTAGGTTAGAGGGGGGCCCTGTTATTCAAAAGCCCATTAATTGCAGAAGGCATTCATGTTTTATTAGCCCCTTTATCAGGAATTAATCACTCACTTTGATATAAAATGCAGGCTTGCAAATGGACTGTGGAAACTGTCCCTCATATTTGAGCTGGCTATCAGGAAGGCCGCACATGACACAACCCACGCAGGATGGCCTCTACATTGGGGAAAGCGGGCAAATGGTTGTTCTAGTTTTTTAAAGCAGTGCTTAAAACAGCCCCCATCTATCCACAGTAATAATAGGAACAGGAAAGCAAGCTGTACTCACTGATGTTCTTCAGGTGCGTAGCTGGAATAGAAATGCAAAACAGGATGTTCCTGTTCAGTAAATATTATCATTTTTATTCACTCATTAATTAAGTTGCTTAATTGGTGCTGTCAAAAGACTCTCAAGTTTGTGACTAAGTTGAGCACTATTTTGATAGTCGTGGAAGTAGAAAAAGACAATGTTTCAAGGTTGGTTCTGTACTTTAAAGGAGAAAGAGTTCGGCAGTTGGCAAGTATAGAAATTGACACTCAACGTGTGGGTCTGAATGTGTGGGTCCATCTCTCTTGCTGCATTTCTCTAAGAAACGGTATTTGTGCATTTGGAAATTTATTTACTGGATTTATAGGCTGCTCTATAACAAAAAGTTCTCAGGATGGCTTAAAACGTAAACAAAAGTTAAAATTCAATTACAATTACAATAGAGATAAAGTACGATGCAGCATAAACCTTAAGAAGCAAGTAATAAAAAGTAAACTAAAACAGATTTAACTGGCTAAAACAGATTGAAAAGGCCAGGGAAGAAAAAAAATTTCACCCGGCATTTAAAGGAAAAGTTGGGTACCAGGCGAGTCTCTCTGTGGAATGTATTCCGTAACTTGGCAGCCACTGTTGAAAAGACCTCAGTCCCAAAGCTCCTAGAGAAGAGCATCTGTCTGGAGATCTCAAGATCCTTGTAGGTGCATATGGTGAAAGCTGAGAAAGCCGGAGAGCTTGTGGACAAGACCTTCAGGGATGTGATAGTGATGCCCCACTTCTAGGATGAGAACTCCTCCACTGTCATGGAGGGTGTGGGTTCCGGGTGAAGAGGATGTCATTCTGAGGGAGAGGGAAATGATTTCTTAGAAGGGAGCCATTCTTTGAGGAATAGGCCATTATCTTCTCATGCCAAGAATACATATCCTGGGAGTGAGGGGATCCCAGGAATGGTTTGCTCGGGCAACACAGCCAGATGGGCAGGGTATAAATAATGTTGTTGTTGTTGTTATATCTTTAGGGACATAAATATCTTGATTTTGTTTTGGGCAAGATAGTGACTTGCCTGCTTGACATCAGGGTTGTGGGTGCCATGTGACATCTAGATAGCTTGGTATTTAGTGCTGGGAATACATCGGTAGATGTTGCCACCAATGGCATGGGGAAATGTACTACGGCAAACCTGTAAGCAGAATTTAGATTGCTAGGTAGGAGGTTCAAAGCTAGAACTTTCAAGGTAACTTCCACTGAAATGCTACCCTTTTCAGGTACAGGGTTGGCTAGATAGGTACAGCTTAGTGACCTCAGTGAAATGGTGGTAGTGGGAAAGGGGGGTTGGATTGCTTAGGTATTGCATAACATTTGGGACAAGTTATTAAAAAGACAGGCTCCTCTTGAACCAAGATGGAACAAGAGTATTGGTGCGGAAAATAAAGAAAGTGGCAGAGCAGTGTTTAAATGGGGAGGGGGGCAACAGGAGCTGAGGAGAACCCATTTAGATGGTCACCAACTTGGATGGCTTTAAAAGAAGATTAGACATGAAGGATAAGGATGACATTGGCTACTAGCCACAATGGCTACGGTATACCTCTAGTACTGGAGGCAGTATGCTTCTGAATACCAGCTGTTAAGCATCACAAATGGGGAGAGTGCTTTGTACACGGGTTCTGTTTCCTAGGTTTCCATAGACATCTGACTGGCACTATGAGAATAGGATGCTGAATTAGATAGGCATTTGGCTTGATCCAGTAGTGCTCACCTTAAGTTCTCATTTCTAATAATCACTTTGAGGCTATCTAAGCCAGTAGTCATCACCACATGTTGTGGCATCAAATTCCATTTGTTAACTATGCACTGTGTGAATAAGTCATTTCAATTGTCTATCTGGAATCTATAACCAGCCAATGTCATTCGATTTGATCTTGAAGTTGCTGTGCCCAACTAGGGTATGCTGCCAAAGGCCAAACTTTCCCCTCCTCCTTTCACAAAATTTTATTTAGTGAATAGCTATCTTCATGCAAGACAGCATCAGTTTGACATTGCTTTAAGAGAGACGGAATATCAACAGGGCAAAAAACAGCAGGTGAAGGCCAGGAAGTCATTGAGAAATAGGATTTTTTTAAAAAAGAAAAGAAAGAAGGGAAAAAAACTCAGACACTTCTTAAATTTCCACATGAAGGTTAAGTATCTATTTATAGAAGTCCAAGAGATTCCTGGGATAGCTCTGTGTGCGTGCTTGCACATGTCTATGTTTATGAAACCACTCAGCTGCTATTTCATTGGTGTAATTGATGCTCCATAGCCTGTGTATTATCATTTCTGTCATTACTCTGTGAAAATCATTTTTATGCAAACTACATCCCCCCCCCCCAAATTTTAATCTAACTTTCCCCACAAGGGCCTGGAAATGGAAATGGGCTCAGGCCATGTCAGTCAACACAATTATAAATATATTTTTCCCCTCAGAAGGATTATTTTAAGCTCTTTTAGGAATGCATCATTTCTGATACACTGTGCTGATGAATAGCCAGCACTTAGACCACACTGTTCATACAACCCAGGGAGTGATGTGTGTGGTAGGATGGTCAGATGCCATCAAAACCCAGAGACATTATTGTAGGGGTAGTAAATCTTAGGCCTGAGGGCCAAATGTGGCCCTCAGGACACTCTCCAGGATGCAGACCTCCTCTCTAGTCACACATCTTCTCCCTAGGCTGTACCCCTGGAATGTACCTATGAATTCTGATCATGCCTTTTGCTTGCCTGGATGAAGGATTGTGTTTGTGTAAAAACTAGTTTGCTGTAGAAAAGAAAAATTCTGTCCTCTTTTGCATCTCACACCACCCACCAAGTGGTTTCCCAGAAGGAAATGGGGCTGGAAAATGTACCCTTCTTGGCACTAGTCTGTCTTGAGAGACAATCAAGTGCGCCTTCGGGGCTGAAGTCAAACTGCTGCTTTAGCAGCCCTGAAGTGACCTCCTGGGGCGCAAGCCTGCACAATGTATATGGAGGTCCTGGGCTGCCCAGATGACAGGACCCACCGCTTGGCCTCACTGATGTGGTCCCAAGAAAAGAAGAGCAATATATTTGACAGGATCTTGGGAGTTGCCAGGAGGTGTACAAAGCGCCAACCAACTGTCTTAGGGACTCCAAATTTGTGTAGGATTTACTCCTTAGCCTTTTCTTTCCCCAAAGATAACCTGAAGGCAGCGGAGGTTTAGGATCAGAGTTTTCCTTCTCCTAGATGGGCTACCTTCCAGCATTGACAAGCCCCATCTGCTCCTCTACAGCAGGCATAGGCAAACTCGGCCCTCCAGATGTTTTGGGACTACAACTCCCATAATCCCTAGCTAACAGGACTAGTGGTCAGGGATGATGGGAATTGTAGCCCCAAAACATCTGGAGGGCCGAGTTTGCCTATGCCTGCTCTACAGCATGTGCAGAAACCACCTTCTTGACCGTTGGACCTACTCTTGGTCTCATCTGCTCAGTCTTCCCCTGCAGGGGAAGTCCCTAATTCACCAAGGACTTGAGACCCATTGACTTCCCTCACCTGGTATAGCCGGCCAGTCAAAGTTGTACCTCAGTTGTGGCTGCTGTCACATGCTGACAACTTCTGGGAGCCACAGGTGAGAGCTGAGTACAGGATAGGGACCCAAGGTGGACAAACTACCCCAGAAGGAGCACAACGTGTCTCCCACCAGAAGACATGTCTCCCTTAACTCTCCCTTAACATTCCATATCTCCCCTCCCCAAAAGGTACCCTATCCCTGCACTATTAGCATCGGTCTTTGTAGGACTCACCCCACCCTCATGATTAACATGTATGTGCCCACCTTAACTGTCTGGATTGTTCCAGTGGCTTAAGGAATCTGCATTCTTTGCAATTGCATGTTGGTGTGGTACTGGGCCCCTCCAATATTTTTCATAAAGACACATGGCCCACGTAAGCCATCAACCCCTGCTAGCACGGCCTTATCAACTGGGGCTGGTGGAAGTTGTAGTCCAAAACACCAGGAGGGCACCAGGTTGGTGACGGGAGCTCTACACTTTTGATTGGACCTCTCTATGGCATGCTGTGCATGGTATGAGTGTGGGGCACGCAGATAAATTCATGTTGCAGAGAAAATAACTACATATTAATGTTTCCCCACTAAAGTGGCAATAAGCAGTACACTGGAAATGTGGAATATGCAAACGCTTGTTGTGGCAAGTGCAAAGTTGGCAGGTTTGTTCTATTGCTTACAAATATGAAGTGGCATCAGTAGGGATAGGAATTCTGTTTTTAAGGTCAGGTTTGAAATGAAACCATGCTGGGTTAAGAGGCTTTTGGCCCCACTGAGGCCTGGATCACACTTTAATGTGTGTCTGGGTTGAAGACGGGGTCACAAGGTGAAACAGAGTTCAACCATAAGTTGACTGATAGCTCTCTGGGACGGGTGGGGATGGTGGGGGGGGGGGGGGAGAAGAGAAGGATGTCTAGACTCAAGAAAAAAAAAGGCACTGGAGGTTCATCCCGCCTGAGAGAAATTCCTCTCAGCAGTAGCTATCCCATTGATGAATTGACCCATGGCCCTGAGAGGGAGCTGGCAGTCTGCAGTCACTTGTCTCCCACAGATGTGATATAGTTGCTTAACAGATGCATTCTGCCAAGCCCCATTGTTCTGCAAACCAGCAGCACACACAGGGTCTTGCCCAGATACCCCAATGCCCCGCAAAGCAAAAGTCACTAAATGCAGTAGGGAGCACCAGAGCAGTCATATCCTCCTTCATGGTTTTCTTTCTTTCTTTCTTTCTTTCTTTCTTTCTTTCTTTCTTCACTATATCTTTCCAGGTTTTTTGTGCAGGGGGGAGGGTCGGGGGGAGGCAGGGATTCTGAGTTTTTATTTTATCTTCTCTCAGGTTTTCTTTTGTGAATTCGAAAGTTTATTTTGCACCTTAAAGTATTCTCCCTCCTGCCTTTTAGGGCAAAGACCCCCACAATGTGGCTCACAAAAGAAAAGGGAAAGAAATGGGATTAAATACATTACAGCAAATATATATTTACTCTGAGAGCAATCCATAAAAGCCATTAAAAAAAACAGCAACGGAGAACCAGCTATAAAACCCAGGAAACAGCTTGGTGTAATAACATTTATTTATTTATTTAGGATCCATTTACAAATCGTCAAATGGGGGAGGGACAGATAGATGAAGTTTTCAGCAGAGTTCCAAATGTAAAATCAACTGAACGAGGGAATACCCAGCAAGAAAATGAAAAGTTGCTTAATCCCGCCAGTTAAAGTCTGAGCATCCCCAGTTCCTAGAATTAGGAAACTCCATCCTTAGGAATCGCAACAATATTTGATAGGATAGAAAATAGTGCTCACAAACACGCAAAGCAGGGACAGGGATTCTGCAGCCCCCCCAGGTATTGGATTACAATTTCTGTCATCCCTGGGCTGTTGGGATTCGATTTGACAGAAGTGGGGGGTGCTAAGATTGCCCACCCCTAATCCATGGGAAGTGGACATTAATGGCATCTGTCCACAAGTGGCACATAAATGCAATTGTATCTGGGGAGGGGGAGAAAAATTAACCACTGTAAAATTCAAGTTTCTCAGAGTGTTAATTTTAGCCGCACTGTGATTTTTCTGATTGATGATAAAAATGCTTTGAATTCTATTAAAGAAAAAAAATCATACTTAAAAAAAATAACAACACAGACAAAATTAGATAGACGCATCCAAGATGATTATTTTCTCTTCCTTAAGAGCCATGATGGATCAAAGCAAGAAAGGAGATATCTCAGAACTGACACATCTCTAAAAATTTCATGATTGTCTGTATTTGATGTGACACGTCACCAGACTGTATGTCAAATCTGGGGGGAAAAAATCTTATATAAATATCAAGATGCAGAGTTTGGTTAACTACATTTGTGATGGGTGGGTCTGCAGGATTTGAAATTCCGCCTTATTCTCAGTCATTTCAAACAAATTGGATTTCTATTCTTATTCAGACCTATGCATTTTATTCATTTATTTAAAATATTTCTAGGCTGCCTTTCCAGGTCAAACCTCTCAAGGTGGCTTCCAACTTACAAATCACCATAAATATTATCAATGAAATGCCAGTGAACAAGCACTTCCAAAATAAAAATAAAAATGGAAATACAAGCCCAGCATAACAACACTGAAATTAAATCAAATCTTCTTTGTTGAAACAGCACCATACCAAACTGTGGTATAATGAAAATTTAGGTAAAAACAATTTTAAATCAATGGGCCTTAAAAAGTTCACTTGTATATGTAATAAAGAAATTGATTACAATTAGCTATTGTCCTACTGAAGGGTTATACCATAACAAAAATTTGTTTTGAATGCTCTGGCTAGTGCAAACACCACTCAGATGGAAGAGGCTCCTAGTATTCCAACCAATCTTTTCAATTATCCAGAAGTTATGAACACCAATGGTCCCACTTTCCTAGAATTAGGAACCTCCATCCTTAGGAATCGCAACAATATTTGACAGGATAGAAAATAGTGCTCACAAACACAGAGGCAAGGTCTTGTTCTTTGCACATGTGCACCCACCCTCCTAGCAGCACGGCCACCAGAACAATACACAGAGATAAAATTGATAAAGAAGTATTCCTGAGATATTATGGTTTTCTTATGAGAAGAAAAGATACATCAGTTAGCACACACAATCGTGCCTACCATGTGGCACTGCAAGCTGCAAAGAAGTCATCTCTGCTGCAATTGGGGGCCCTGCTTCTCAGTTTGCTGCAGAGGCATCACAATGGAGGGGCCATGGGGGCGGTTCGCCCCGGGTTCCACTCTGGGGGGGGTGCCACTTGGCGCCCCCACCCCCGCGACTCCCAAACCTCCCGGTAAAAAGTCCGCACAGGCTTTTTACCTGGAGTTTGTAGCTGGAGGTGCGGGGCATTGGAGGCACGGGGGGCGATACCCCGCCACGTAACACGCACACGTCGTTACGTAGCGACACCGCGCCCCCTGGGTCCATGGCAATTTGCTGCCCCGGGTGTTGCGGTGCCTCACTACGCCCCTACTTTGCTGAGTGGCACCCTGGAAGCCTCCCCCAAATTCCTGCCACCAGGGCATCTCAGATAGCCCCTGCCTCACTCCACCTCTTTCTTCTCCCAGTAAGAAGCTATCTGTGCTCATATTGCTGGCTGTGCAACTCAGGGAATGGAACCTTCTCGGATCTGTATGGATGCCGTGTGCCAGCCCTCACAATCCCAAACCGATGCAAGGGTATTCTTATAAAATGAGTTTTCTTTTGTGCCAATGCAGCCTTGATTTGACAAGCTGGCTTTTCCTCTGACAAAATAACTGCCCTGTTTTGAAGTGCAACCTTCAAATGGTACAATTTAGTTTTCGCTAAATAAACCAATGCCATTTCTCTGCTGTCTGTGTCTGAAAGCAGGTCTTTTGAAAACTACCTAGTATCAATAAGAAAACCCAACAGGTTTTCAAGGTTGTGGTTAAACATGGTTTCATTTAGGTGAATTGAGTGTCTATAGCATGGGGGACATTGGGTCTACAAATGAAGAATTTTTATGTGGAGTCTATATAAGAACTCCTCATTCACAGACC
Organism: Zootoca vivipara; assembly: GCF_963506605.1. Taxonomy (NCBI): domain Eukaryota; kingdom Metazoa; phylum Chordata; class Lepidosauria; order Squamata; family Lacertidae; genus Zootoca; species Zootoca vivipara. The sequence goes on along the minus strand of NC_083283.1, from coordinate 54,697,465 downwards.
AAAGGTGGTATTCCAACCAAACAGTTATGCTAGCACAAAATTTAACCAGGCAATGTAACTTCCCTGTCATCTCTCTCCGCACAACCCCATCTGCCCATAAATATGCTATAGACGGTTGAGGGAACCTGTGGGCCCATAGGCAACTTCATCATACCCTCAGCATTCCCAGAAAACTCCCAGTTTCTGCCCTCACCCCCAAGCTGCTTAACACCAAAACAGCTGGTGGAGAGAAATGTCCATAGCATTCATAGTCCCTCACCACCACCCCCTTCCAGGAAGTACAGGTTTGCTCCCTTAATATATAGATCTATAATTAGGCGGTGATATACAATATGTTCTGCTGATGCATGGGAAGTTATTTCTTCAGAAACAGGCATTTAAATAAAACAAATGCACAGATGCTTCCAATGAGACTTCACCATCCCCTTTCTATCCTGAAGCCATAATATTGTTGCCTATTTGTTGTTATTTTTTTTAATATATAGTCCCTATATGGAACATTTTTCTTTCATTTCCATATTCCAGAAAAGTCATTTTGCTATTTATGGGGTCAGATCACTACTAATATGATTTGATGGCACATAAATAGTAATATGAATTTTTATGTTGTCTCCTGCTTCTGTAGAGGAGGGCTTTTTGCTTTGTTTTGTTAAGGAACGTTATACTACAGCCTTGTATTAAATTCTGATAATTTCCGGGGGTTATCAGTGTAATATATGGGTGGAAGACAGCTACTGTGATGCTGTTGTCAGCCAAAAACCTTGCTTTCAAATGTGTGTCCATAGCCCTGCATGGCATAAATCAAGACAGGTTTCTAGCCAGCCATAGATCTTCCCTCCGACTTCAAATATTTTTATAATCACGGGTGCAATATGGGACACTGGGGACATTTAATGACTAGAACTGGAATCAGCTAAACATCAGGGGGAAAATAGCAGTGGGTTTCCTATCAGATTTCTGTGGTGCAGCTATCTGTATGGATTACTTTGAGGTACCTGGCCAGAGTTTGGGATTTGAGAAAGGTGTCTCAGCAGCCCAGCAATGCATTTTTCCATGGGAACTAATTGTGCGACCATTTCCTTAAATTTTCTGAATGTTTAACCCACTTGCCAACACCTGCAGACATTTGACCTTTCTTATCTCCTCCACCAATCTGTCACAATACTCAAATATGCTGACTATAGGTGAAGAAAAGGTAAGCATAATAAAATTGTTTGTCTTTGCGGTGCCACAAAACAGCTATTTTTGAATGGGTAGGAATCGGGGCAAAAGGAGGCAATCCCCACACCCAGCTAAGGATGTTGGAGCCAGGTGTCTTATGTGTGAAGAATAACTTCAGTTTGAAGCATAGACTATAAATGTCACAAGGAAGAGAGAGAGATGAGTTTGGGCTCTGTACGCTAATAGCATTTTGGAGACTTCTCTCTCCCTGAGATCTGATGTGAGAGCAGTGGACTCTGGTTGCCTCTTGGAGTGTTAAAGCTGTGTGCCACCTGTGCTCAACCTGTATTTCTGTATAGAAATGCAAGTATTATAAAATACAAATAAGCCTTCTTCCAATAGCAACCAAACCTGGAACCTCTCACCGTTCAGAGAAATGGGGTGAATGTAGCGTCCAGATTTTCCCGGACATCTAGACAATTTCCTCCCGGACATATGGCAACCCATGTTGGCAGTATCGTTTTTGCCGATTTCCCTGAGATGTAGCTAAATTTCTTTGAGATTTTGCAAAGAAAGCTCAGCAATTATGGGCAAAACTAAAACAAAAAACAAACCACTCAGCAACGTTTCTGTCCAGATTGTCACTTTTAGAAATACGGCGATACTAGTGAATGTAACAGTAGTATACAAAGTGGGGCTGTGTTTTCTTGGAGAAATATTGTGAGCTGGTGGTGTGACTGCCCCAGAGTGGAAGGAGGAACAGAAATACCCCTGGAACAAATGAAGATGTTCCAGCCACTCCCAGCAAGCCTCAAATAAAAAATGGAAGCCTCCCACATGTGCAGACTGTGGAGACTCAAGGTGAGAAGATAACAGCTTTGTTTTATCATACAATACAAGATACTACTGCAATGTTTCATGTGTCCATGAGAAAACAGGTGATATAAAGTACAGTCATGAAATGTGGACGCCACTGAACGTAAAACATGGAAAGGAAGATACGTCTGCAGAATGCTCTTCTTCGCTGTATTCAACAGGAATCAAGGCTTCTCTCCAAGGTTAGCAGTGATAAAAACTGTGATTGTCAATGGCTGGCTCAATCTGCTCTCCTCTTCTTAGCATGTTTGGTTTGCTTCAGGGCCTTGCAAAGGAATATGAACCCCTTGCTTACTCAAAGGCTAGCACTTAAGGGAGAGAGCGCAGTTAACAAATTACAGGAGCTGGTAATTTTCTGCAATGAAGTGCAAGGGGTGGGTTTCCCTGTAAATATGTTTTTTAAAAAGAAAAAAGAAAAAGGAAAAAAAGAAGAAATGAGGCTCTGTGTTTCTTAAACTCTGCAACTCATCAGTGCCTTTCAACAAGGCTAATGTCAGGTCCTGTGCAGTATTCCTTATTTTTCAGAAAGCTGTTTCCTAAGGTCCACATGATATTGTAAGTGGAATAACATGACTCAAAGTAGTTGTGCCAGATGTGATGTCCCCTGTTACAGCCTCAAATAGACTGCGAATGAAGAATGCATGCTCCATTAATTTCCAGTGGAGTGAGGAATGCATTACTTCTTCGCCATTCCCTCAATATTTCTGGAGAAAACCTCTCATACTCCTGGCTTTGTTTTCTTTTATTCAGGAAGTCTTGCATTACAGCTTGGTTCACTATTTGCAGTCTTCCTTGCTTCAAAATACACACACACACACACACACACACACACACCCCACACACACGAGTCCTCAAGCAAGTACTTGGAATCTCCTGTAATGCTCAGTATTATGTAGCCGTTTTTACCTCCTTCAGGTGATTAAACCCACAGCTTTTTAGCAAATATACAGAGCAGGTTTGAGACATAAATCTTCCCCTGTAATTGCTTTTAAAATGCTGGAACCACTTTCAGATGCTGTCATACATTTCTTAGGTGGTGGCCTCCTTCTTTTAGTGCCACCAGTAAATCAAAATTCACACAACCGCTCCCCCTCAACTCGAGACATTTGTACAGTTTTCTGTGTGGTCTTCCTGACAGGGTTTTGGTGGTGCAGATTAGAAAAATAATAATCTGAAAACACCACTCAAGGTGTTGGTCATATCCCAGATACAGGCTACAATTCTAGTATGCGTTTACTCCTGGGAATGTTCTCATGAGGCTGAGGTGTTTCCTCCTAAGTGAAGCATGTAGGAGTAGGCAATGATTGCAGTCACCAAGTTAGCTGCTTGTAGGGTTCCCTTGGAGGGCTACAGGTAGTTACTGTAAGCATCTCAAAAAATCTGCTTCCTCTATTACACAGATGTTTGTGTTTCCAGTTATTGTACCAGCATACCATACAGCAGACACCATGCTAGGGAACTCTGGTTACAACTCAGAACTCCATTAGCCATTACAGTGGTACCTCAGTTTACAAACACAATTGGTTCCGGAAGTCTGTACTTAACCTAAAGCGTACTTAACCAGAAGCGAACTTTCCCATTGAAAGTAATGGAAAGTGGATTAATCCGTTCCAGACGGTCCGTGGAGTACTTAAACTGAAGCGTACTTAACCTGAAACAAACTTTCCCATTGAAAGTAATGGAAAGTGGATTAATCTGTTCCAGACAGGTCCGTGGAGTACTTAAACTGAAGAGTACTTAAACTGAAGCGAACTTTCCCATTGAAAGTAATGGAAAATGGATTGATCTGTTCCAGATGGGTCTGCGGAGTACTCAACCTGAAGCGTACTTAACCCGAGGTATGTGTGTAATTGGTTCCAGAAGTCCGTAATTAACCTGAAGCGTACTTAACCAGAAGCGAACTTTCCCATTGAAAGTAATGGAAAGTGGATTAATCCATTCCAGACAGGTCCGCGGAGTACTTAAACTGAAAATACTCAAACCGAGGCGTACTTAAACCGAGGTATGACTGTACAGACCAAGCCCAAATTCATTCTGAATTTCACTGGTTTATAATCTTTGGAACCAGCTCCCTTTTTGCCAATTTTCCTGCTGTGTCCTTTTGTCACACTTTTCCAAACTTATCAAGTTGCAAGTGGGAAAGAGAAAAGCAGCAGAGTCTAAATCTGATTGGTGCAAGGATTAGTGCAAAAGTAAACTCTGGGAAGTATAGATTTTATTAAAATCACTGAGTCGGATGAAGAGTTTCATTTAAAAAAGAAAAAGTTCCTAGAGTTAAGCTGATAGCTGTTTCTTCACTCTTCAGTTACAACTTCTGAGCATGCTCAAAACCTCCACTGACAGTGGAATATCTTGGGAATTAAAGTTTTAGGAAAAAATTAGGGAATTTAAGTTTTAGGAAAAAATTAGGGAATTTAAGTTTTAGGAAAAAATTAGGAAACACTGTCCCAGAGTTCCTGTTGACAACGGAGGATTTGAGCATGAGCTTTCATCATGGAAGATAGAAAAGTAGGGACAGCAATCTGTGTTTGCAAGCCTTGCCAGCCCCCACAACCTGCAGGTTTGGGGGAAAGGGAGGGAAGAAGAAAAACTGGCAAATGACAGTGTTCGTGAGAGTGGATATATTTTCCTGGGCTGGGTGCCTTTTCCACAAATTCTGCACACACTCACACATGTCATCCAAACACCCAATTAATTCCTCAAGATAGATTATTAGATTATATTATGATATTGTTATTATATTATTATGATATCATTAATAATAATAATAATTTCATTTTTATACCGCTTTATATTTTTAAGAAGAAGAAAAATCAAAGCAGTTTAGAACCTACATTACAACATCAAACAAAACAATCCAGAACAAAACATTACAGAAGAAAGTCAAGTATAAAGTATATGCAAAGCAGCATAAATAACAAGAAACTAAACTATTATCTTAAAGATTTCAAAATGAAACATTACAAAGGAGGTCAACTACAGAATGCACATTTAACATAGCATGGTTTAAAAAACTTTAAAATTTCAGGAGAAAAAATTGCTGAAGGAAATCAAATATAAAATGCACATTTAAAACAGCATAATTAGCAAGAAAATAAAATGTTATCATAGAGAATATGTGCTGCTTTTAATGCCAGTCCTGCCAAAGGAGGTTCAAGGTGCACAGCAGCTGTGGAAACTCAGGTTCAAAGACCCTGGTCTGCACAAAGAGGCAGTCAAGGTGGTCTCTGGCTTCTTTAACAGCCAGGGCTTTTGTAGCTGGAGTCAATCAGGGCCTGGCCCTCCTAAGCCAGGTCTGCAAGTCTTCGAGGATTCACACCCAAAATGGGTTTCATCTTGGCTTTCCTCCTTGGCTCTTTCTATCAGCCCATATGGGACCAGCAGGAGTGGCTGGACCTGGTGAACTTTTAATTCCTTACCCCTACCGTTATGATTCGTGGGTTCCCACTTAATTTTATTTTGATTTTAAATGTGATTCAAATTGTATTTTAAACTAATCGTTTGATTTTGTGTTTTTAATGTATTACGGTATATATTTGGTGTTAGCCGCCCTGAGCCCGGTCTCGGGTGGGGAGGGCGGGGTTTAAATAAAAAATTATGATGGTGATGATGATGATTTTAATTCCCGCATGTTTGAGCCATGGGCAGCCAACCTGTAGCACAGGTGGTACAGGCAGTGAATGGATAGACCTGTGGGCCTAGCAATGACATGGAGTCAGGCCTGCCTCTACTGTACTGTTCTGCTGCCTATTCTGTGGTTCAGTAGACTGGAGGAAAACCTCACCAAGGCACAGGCAGGTGGGGCATGAAATTACAGCTGAGTACAGTTTTGTTCTCTCTTTGGAGCACCCATGCTTGCTAAACCATGGCTTTGCTTACACCGTTATTTTCTCAGATATATGAAACCTTGGGAAATTTACAGAAAGTTGCCCATGGAATTTCTGTATACTTTTTGAAGGGGTCTAATACCCATCAAACATTGTTTAATCTAAGGAGTCTGCAACTACAGAACTCTGCTAACTGATTAAAGGGCAATTGTAATGACAATGGCATACCATAGTTATTAGAGTTTTAAATTGGAAATGTTATCATCTGGAATTTAGGTTTGGGATTATTTTCACATACCACATCATTGTTCAATGCCTCTGCCATACAAAAGATGCAAAGAGTAGTATCTGTGGTCACTTGGCAGCCCTAAAGTACAATGAGAAGGGGGGGGGTCTGTCATAGCTGTCAAGTTTTCCCTTTCCTCACGAGGAAGCCTATTCAGCATAAGGGAATTTCTCTTTTAAAAAGGGAGAACTTGAGAGCTATGGGGTCTGTTTCGGTGAATCTGTTGTTCTTTAAACTTTACTAATTGCCATTTCAATCAATCCTAGTCTGAAGCAGGTTAAGGAATTGCTGTTTTTAGCATATCGTAAGCAAGCTCTGAAGGGACCCAGGTGGTGCTGTGGTTAAACCACTGAGCCTAGGGCTTGCTGATCAGAAGGTCGGCGGTTCGAATCCCTGTGACGGGGTGAGCTCCCGTTGCTTGGTCCCAGCTCCTGCCAACCTAGCAGTTCGAAAGCACATCAAAATGCAAGTAGATAAATAGAAACCGCTACAGCGGGAAGGTAAACGGCATTTCCATGTGCTGCTCTGGTTTGCCAGAAGCGGCTTTGTCATGCTGGCCACATGACCTGGAAGCTATACACCGGCTCCCTCGGCCAATAATGTGAGATGAGCGCGCAACCCCAGAGTTTGTCACGACTGGACCTAATGGTCAGGGGTCCCTTTACCTTTACCTTTAAGCAAGCTCTGAAGCAATGTCTTCAAAATATCTAGAAGCATCCCATTTTATATATAAAATATTCATTTATAGGACTACCAAAAAGCATCAAGCAACTGAGCAGCAAAGTTTTCTTCTTATTCCTATGACCCTCAATCAGGTTTTCAAGTCAGCTAGAAAATTTGGTCCAGTTCCTCAGCTTGAAGGGAAATTGATTTACAAGAGACATGGGCATTTATGCCAGCTGAAGACTTGTACAACATGTTTAATATTACATCAATGCAATGAAACTGTTTATACAGCAGGTTTCTTAAATCAACTGAACTGAGCAAGTGATATAGGTTTAATCCCTTTTGGCTTACATTTTATCCAAGAGTTGATCAGAACTTCATCAAATAAAGGCTGCAATCCTAAGCATGTTCCAACTTGGAAAGCAAATTTCATTAAAATACGTTCAAAGTACAAGTACAGGTGAGAAATATGGTCTGATCATAAATACAGTGCAATTCCATTAATACAAATTACCTTGAAAACTCAAAACATCTGAATTGTTAAAGGCACAAGGTTGAAATATGCCTCTCAAGCGAACATTCTGGATTGGCTCTATTTCAGTAAGTTACTCTGGATTCAGCCTTCACCTGTGAAAATAGTGACTGGTAGCAGATCTCAAACAATTTAATCTCCAATTATTTTGAGAACACATAAGAGCTTTTCAAATGTGTCATATTCATCATAGTGTTTTCTCTAGGGACAACCTCATGAACTCATAGCTGCCAAGTCTCCCGTTTCCCCCGGGAAACCCCCGTTTTTAAAGCTGTTTCTCGCTGTCATCCCAAATGGCAAAATGTCCCGTAACTCCCCCGGATTTCTTCCAGTGCCGCTCTGCCCATGTCTGGGCACCGGAAATCGGGCAGCGCCGGCACCAGAAGTTGCTTCTGGAGATGCGTAGAAGCGACTTCCGGTGCCGGCGCTGCTGACAGGGCCGGCTCTAGGTAGAGTCCTGGTGGCGCGGGGCGCCAGGCTGGTAGGAAAAGCCATGCTGCGCCCTGCGGGGGTGGGGGCACCGGAGCGATCTCCGCCCCTCAGCGCCAGGGCGCGCGACCTGCTCGAGACTGCCCTGGCTGCTGGTCCCATATTTTTCTAACCAGAACTTGGCAGCTATGTGAACTTGATCCTGGCTGGCCCCTAGGACCATCCACATGAGGATCCTCGCTTACTGGAATATTTTTTGAGTGAATCCTGAATTCTATTCAGTTTAAGCCCTAGAAAAAAATTAAATGTTTGGTGTTAACCCTTCCACGGGAAAATGTTCAACTCATTGCATGACCATAAAGGATTGCATCCAAATTGGTTGAGTTTCAGTGATCTCTCAGGGATTCTCTCCAATTTGGTGACTGGCTATAAAAGGTCTAGGATGAAAATCAACATGAGAATACAGTAGTACCTCAGTTTTTGAACGTCTCTGTTGACGAACGTTTCGGTTTTCAAACGCTGTAAACCCAGAAGTAAATGCTCCCGTTTTCTAACATGCCTCAGAGGTCGAACTTCTGCTGAGTGGCGTATGTTATTTTTCTCAATTTTCTCAATTACATTTGCAGACCGCCCTTTGCGCCTCAGTTTTTGAACCTTTTGGAACTCGAACAGTCTTCCGGAATAGATTACGTTTGAAAACCGAGGTACCACTGTAATTGGTATGCCTTGGATTAATTGGTGTTTCTCAACCAGTGTGCCTCCAGATGTTTTGGGACTACAACTCCCATCATCCCTAGCTAGCAAGACCAGTGGTCAGGAATGATGGGAGTTGTAGTCCCAAAACATCTGGAGGCACACTGGTTGAGAAACACTGGATTAATTGATGGTTATCAGCTCATATTTGTGCATGAGCAAGACTCCTCTTTTTGTCCTTCATCTGGCCAGCAACAGTAGGCAAGCTTAAGCTGGCAGGCTCCTTTTTGGAGGGGTAGAATGAATCTTTACAGATGGTCAAGTACAGGAGATCTGTCGCCACAGAAACTAGATACTGGATATTCTTCTGGAAAGTGTTTAACTTTTCATTGATAATTAGTGCCATCTCCTCTGACCAAAGCCTGCCTCATCACTTAAGATTAGCAGCTGCAGTAGCCAGAGACCATGTGCTCCTTCCCTCTGAAATGGTGCAGGTAGTTACATAAATGAAGGAACCTATGCTGTGGAATTTTCGCCCCAGTAGACTGCCTTATCTTCCTTGATGCTGGCCTTCTGGCGGCTGCCGTCAAAAACATTTTCAATTGCAGAAAGTATTTGGGAAATAGAGTAATTAAGCTGCTTATTGTCTGCTGTTGCTTGTATCAGCAATGATTTGCTATGTTTAATGATTAATATGTTTAGTGTTAATTTGAATATGCTAGCCACTTCTGATATTTTACCGTATGAATAAAATGGGGATATAGAAGTGCTTTGAATAAATGGATGGAACGGCAGAGATAGCTCGCTAGCTAAATAGGGGTTTGCTATTAAATAGTATTTTGGAGTATAATTATGTTCCTTTATGTATTAAATAGGAGAGAGGTGGCTAGATTATCATGTTTTGGGGCACTAAAAAATTAATGTCAAAGCATGAGGAATTCTATCAAATGATTTCTAGTCTGATAGTATAATCCTTCTTTCTCCATTTATTATCCTATTTATAATCTTCTACTATTTACCATTTTCTCCCAGCACTTACTCAAATAGGGAACCTGAACTTAAATCTTTCCCTGGGGCCTATCAAAGATTTAGGTAGCCCTGGCTGCAGTTATGGCCTTCCTTTATTCAAAAGAAAAAGAAAAGAAAAAAAGGTATGTGGATTTATTCTTGGCTAGAAATGCTCTTTCCCAAACATATTCAGAGTGCTACAGGCACATCTGAAAAGGCCTCACTTCCTGTTTCTGTATGGGTCCATGAACTCGACACTGAGGAAATAATCTGATTTTTTCCTCAATGGACCTATGTGGATAAAATTGAATACCATGCAGGAAAGTTAAAATTTTGGTTTTAAAACTGCCCTCCCAACACATGGGAAAGAGTAGGATTTTATATTTTCAGAGTGCTGGAAGGAACATGAAAGGCGTCCCATCCCACCCATTTCCACAAATGAGGATAATCCAGACATTAAACTATATAATGGCCTGTGGCTAGTGAAGAAATGTATATGTACACCAGATGCACACCATACATTATAGATTAACCCATGTCATCCAGGATATAATGTGTCCGTAAGGAGGAAGGAGATGTAAACAAGCCGCACTATACTAACGGCGCCTAAAGGTATGGAAGCTTTTCTCATTTTAAAAGGAAAAAAAGGCCGATTCCAAAATAATCACTCAAATATGATTGTGCAAGTCTTGATTGATTGCAGGTTACAGACAGCAACAGTTGTTCACTTATACCATCTTGTGTGCCTCTAACTATCTGATGTAATCAGTCTAATGAATATGTCTATCATTTCTCCATCTATGTATACATCAAAGCCAAATTGTATTAGGGAGGAACAGATTTGCACATTCTGAGCAATCCAAGCTGAATTCAGTGCAGAAATTGGCACAATGGGCATTCTCCTCTGAGACATCCAACACCCTAGCATGCCCCAGGGAGAGGGGGGGGCATTGTAATTGCTAGAGAGTAACGTGTGTGTGTGTGTGTGTGTGTGTGTGTGTGTGTGTGTGTGTTAATGCAGTTAATGGGGTAGATAATTGGTGGGCTGTATGAACAAACTATTTATATGGTTTGCTCATACAGACATGGTTCGTTCATCACAGCCACAGTGAACTAGCAATATGCACAAACTTGCAAAGTTTCTCTGATTTTACTCTTAGTTCATCAGGGCTGCAAATTATGCTGTACTTCAGTTGTGAAGCACATCGAGCTATATATATTTTTCCTTTACATGCAGCAGTTAGATTCCATATGTGTTGGTTTAAAAAAATAAAGCTTGCTCCTGAAGTTATGAAAACGAAAGAAATGAAAAAAGTATGAGATACATTTCCCTGCCATGAATTCATTCCTTCATTCATGTTTGAAGCTTCCATTAGCATTCGGATGAGGACTTAACGTTTTTTGTAATTTGGACGTATTCTGGTCCTGTAAAACAAGCTAAAAAAATCTTCATGCAGAAAGAAACCAGGTTTTTTTTCTTACTTAATACCTTACACCCCCTCAGGTCTGAATACTGAAATTGATTATAGTTGCTTTTTATGAGTGTGCACCAATGTTGACATGTGGAACACCTGAGCATGGACTAAGTATATTTCAGTTTTGTGGGTGGTATGGGTCTCTTTAAGAAATAAATTGTGTATCTGAGAATTGCTATTATTTTAGGTCTGGAAATTGATTACAGTTGTACATGTATAACACCTGAGCATGGATTAATATGGTCTTACTTCTACAGTGCCACATGGGTCACTTTAAGAAAGAAGTGTTGTATCTATGGATTGTCAACGCCTGTAACTAAAATCAATATTGTGTTTAATAATAATAATAATAATAATAATAATAATAATAATAATTTATTTGTACCCTGTCCATCTGGCTGAGTCTCCCCAGCCACTCTGGACGGCTCCCAATCGAATATGAAAACAAAACAGCATTAAATATTAAAAACTTCCCAAACGGCTGCCTTCAGATGTCTTTTAAAAATAGGATAGCTGCTTATTTCCTTGACATCTGTTGGAAGGGCGTTCCACAGGGCAGGTGCCACTACTGAGAAGGCCCTCTGTCTGGTTCCCTGTAACCTCACTTCTCGCAATGAGGGAACCGCCAGAAGGCCCTCGGCGCTGGACCTCAGTGTCTGGGCTGAACGATGGGGGTGGAGACGCTCCTTCAGGTATACAGGACTAAGACCGTTTAGGGCTTTAAAGGTCAACACCAACACTTTAAATTGTGCTCGGAAACATACTGGGAGCCAATGTAGATCTCTCAGGACTGGTGTTATGTGGTCCCAGCGGCCACTCCCAGTCACCAGTCTAGCTGCCACATTCTGGATTAGTTGTAGTTTCCAGGTCACCTTCAAAGGTAGCCCCACGTAGAGCGCATTGCAGTAATCCAAGCCAGGGCCGGCCCTAAGGCAAGCCTGGGTGGCGCAGGGCACCGGGCTGCCAGGGGGCGCCGTGCTGCACCCACCAGCAGGCCTGTCTTAGCCATAGAGGCTAGTGGCGTGGAGAACCATGGCGCCGGGCGCTGGAGGGCACTGGAGGGTGCCAGGGAAGAGGTCCAGGGGCCATGGCTCGGTAGGGGATGTGCGGAGGCACTGGGACACCGGGCGCTGCCAGCGAACCTCCCACCAAGGCCACTTGGGGTGCCCCATCATGCTCTTCTCCTTCGCCGGCTGCTCGCCCATAGCGCTGCATCGACCGCCGGCCAAAGGTCCTGCACAGGAAGCGCAGCATGGTGCGCCTTTGCTCCGGGGGAGGCTCCTACTGGCCCCACGCCAATGCTACTGCGCGGACAGAGCTCCCCCAGCCGCACAGCCAGCTGACGCCCACCCGGGGAGCCCGGCAGGCAGGCAGGCAGGTCCCCGTCAGCCACTGCGCTGCACCGCCTCCCTTCCTGCTGCAGGCGGCGGCTGCACAAAGGCAGCGGGCAGCGGCGACCGGGGCCAAAGGGGGCCGTGCTCACCCCATGGAGCCACTTCCCTCGCCCAGCATCACGTGCCTCTCCTAAGCGACTCGCTGGCCAGCACAGCTCCTCGCGGCTGTTGGGCAGCAGCGAAAGCGCTGGCAGCAGCCCCAATGACGCCATCCGCTCCAGGCTAAATTTTGGGAAGGGAGGGGGCGCCAGAGGGACCTTTGCACCATGGTGCTGGATGTGGTTAAGACGAGCCTGATCCAAACGGGAGATAACCAGAGCATGCACCACTCTGGTGAGACATTCTGCGGGCAGATAGGGTCTCAGCCTATGTACCAGATGCAGATGGAGCTGGTAGACAGCTTCCCCGGAAACAGAATTGACCTGCGCCTCCATGTACAGTTGGGAGTCCAAAATGACTCCCAGGCTGCGCACCTGGTCCTTCAGAGGCACAGTTACCCCATTCAGGACCAGGGAGTCCCCAACACCCGCCTGCCCCCTGTCCCCCCAAAACAGTACTTCTGTCTTGTCAAGATTCAACCTCAATCCGTTAGCCACCATCCATCCTCCAACCACCTCCAGGCACTCACATAGGACATTCACCGCCTTCAATGGTTCTGATTTAAAAGAGAGGTAGAGCTGCTTGTCCATATGACCCCACATTGAAACAGTTGCTGTTTATTGTGGCTACTACCACGCCATAGATCCTCTATTTTGTACATCATATATAGTAAGACAGGAGTGCCTGTCGTGCTCTGGTCCATGGGGTCACGAAGAGTCAGACACGACTAAACAACAACAACAGTTGTTTATGGTATTTATATTATTCTTTCTGTGAAAATGTATGTGGTCACAATATTGTATGATTTTACATTACCTAGCACTTGTACTAGGACCCAGGTGGCGCTGTGGGTTAAACCACTGAGCCTAGGGCTTGCTGATCAGAAGGTTGGCGGTTCGAATCCCTGTGATGGGGTGAGCTCCCGTTGCTTGGTCCCAGCTCCTGCCAACCTAGCAGTTCGAAAGCACGTCAAAATGCAAGTAGATAAATAGGAACCGCTACAGCGGGAAGGTAAACGGCATTTCCGTGTGCTGCTCTGGTTCGCCAGAAGCGGCTTTGTCATGCTGGCCACATGACCTTGAAGCTATACACCGGCTCCCTCGGCCAATAATGCGAGATGAGCGCGCAACCCCAGAGTCGGTCACGACTGGACCTAATGGTCAGGGGTCCCTTTACCTTTACCTTTTTTAGCACTTGTACTACTGATGAAACCCAGGATGGTAAAACAAGGTTAATATTCTGGAAATCCTTGTCTTAGACTTTGTGAAAGGATTCTGTGGAACAATAACAACTCTTCTTGTGGATTGCATGGACCTGATGAACAGACGCAGGTGGAATAGACACTAGCATACTTTTGGACCTGATCCATGAACTGATTGGAGTGTGTACTGATCTACTGATTCTTTTGCTTTTTCTGTTGTTTTTTATCACTTATTTCTGTTGAAATCTATAATATGATACAGTGAATAATATACTTGATTTACACAAGAGTATAGCCAGTTGCATCTCGTGTGGGTATTGAGCATGTTTTACGTAACCAAAGGTTTGATATTGTTTTGCTAAGTACTTCAGTTGTGAAGCATATCGAGCTATATATATTTTTCCTTTACATGCAGCAGTTAGATTCCATACGTGTTGGTTTAAAAAAATATATATCTTGCTCCTGAAGTTATGAAAACGAAAGAAAGGAAAGAAGTATGAGATACATTTCCCTGCCATGAATTCCTTCATTCAGGTTTGAAGCTTCCATTAGCATTTTTACTATAGTTTTAATTATTGGTGTGTGTGTGTGTGTGTGTGTGTGTGTGTATACCACAAATTTTATTTTATTATATTCAGTTATAAATCACAAAGAATTCTTGCACACAATTCTATGCCACTCATTTACTTCCTTATTATTTTTCTCCCACCACCAGCACCCACACAAGAGCTGTGGGAGGGCAAATTTGAACTGATTCACCAGAAGGCAGATTCTTTTACCAAACTGCTCTCAGTTAAGATCATGCCTGATATCAGGTCCCAGCTGGGAAGAAAGTGCCTCTATAAAATAATGATAGGAAAGTAGGCTACAGATGGGGGAAGGAAGGGGAAAATTCTGCAATCCTCACCCACAATACACCGATTCCCCCTTTCAATTTGAAGCCAGGCCCTGCCTAGCTTTGCAAATGTTCTAGGAGTTTTCTTGCAGCACCACTAGGAGGGCTTTTTTGCTTTTAAAACCAGAACCCATGTTCTGTGATAGGGAAATATGGGGGTTGGCATCAGATCTACCTGAAAAGCAGCTCTGGAGACCTATTATTGAAGTAAGACGTGTACTACAGAACACAAAGAAGGCTGATCAAAAGAACTGATGCTTTTGGTGCTGGAGGAGACACTTGAGAGTCCCATGGACTGCAGGAAGATCAAACTTATCCATTCGTAAGGAAATCAGCCCTGAGTGCTCACTGGAAGGACAGATCCTGAAGCTGAGGCTCCAATACTTTGGCCACCTCATGAGAAGAGAAGAATCCTTGGAAAAGACCCTGGTGCTGGGAAAGATTGAGGGCACTAGGAGAAGGGGACAACAGAGGACGAGATGGTTGGACAGTGTTCTCGAAGCTACCAACATGAGTTTGACCAAACTGTGGGAGACAGTGGAAGACAGGAATGCCTGGCGTGCTCTGGTCCATGGGGTCACGAAGAGTCGGACATGACTAAATGACTAAACAACAACAGAACACAAGGAACTGCACCATCACATCCAGTCCAGCCCTCAGATATGCAAGGTCATCCATTGGCAGGGATACTTATTTGCACTGCAAATGCCCCTTCACTTTTTTCTTCTGCATTAAGAACAAATGCAATAGTATTAGAGTCAGAGAAGGGGGAAGACTCAAAGCTTATCCAATTCTCATGTGTCAAAATGCCCTAAATGTGCAAAGGTTAAGCAAGCCTAGAGCTAGCCACAGGAAGCAACATGAACTTGCCTAGAGACTGACAGGTATAAACTGAGTACGGGAAAAACACAATAAGGGGGTCTGTCTGAGAGGTCCTTGAGAGACATTTTTCCCAAAATGAGATGCCTGGGCAAAGAGCCCTACAATTTATCATCATACCCTACTTGTAACTCTAACCTAAGAGTGTGTCATTTTACTTTCCTTGTTATTTATTTACAAGTGCATTTTCAGTATCAACCCTTTCATTCATTAATCCTAATGTGGCCTTTTTCAATGTCTATTTACCATTTTAAATACTTACTATAATTTACAGGGCTTTATTGAACGCATCCGAGGTATATTATATGAGGCTAGCTTAATGGAAAGTCATGTATACCAAAGTAGGAGGAAAAAACGCCACACATTTAATTTATGGTTGACTTTGGATTTTGATCATAATTTACTCCCGAAGAACTATTCATACAAAGTCCCACCAGTAAGATGTTTTCCAATAGCAAGAGAGAATAGAATGTTAATGCTTGCTTATTTTATTATTATTATTTATCTATCTATCTCTTTTCAAAGATTTCCCAATACTACAGTCTGGGAAAATTCAAAAGGCATGCTACTGCTTTTTCCTGAGTCTTGCCAACCCAATGTAGCAACATGTGCAACTTGATAAAGTCTAAAGTTTTCCCATACTGGCTATAATTATTTAGTTACACACAAAGGCTATATAATGAATGGGTATCTCAAGGCAGACCCCGGCATGCTGTCAAAAATGGCCATCAAACATGGTGAGGCAGCCACCTCTGGTGGCAGAAGCCCAAAAGGTGGCGCCCCCGTGGGCCCTGATCCATCCCACCTTTGCCACCAACATCCGGCAAGGTATCACGAGATATCACTGAGATCTTGCCAGAACCCACCGTTGCCGCCACTGCTTTGTGGGATCTGCCACACAACCCAGCAAGGGAGGTGGCAGCAGGGGCACAACATTTTCCATTTCAACCCCTGGTCATTGCGCTGTTATTTCCCCACTTATACTCCACGTCACTATAACTCATTTTCAGGATTAGGGAAACACACATTATGATGATATCATAACTCAGCATGCCTACTGAGAAGTAATAAGAATGGTGTCTGGTGGGAATTACTCCTAGATATGTGTGGGACGCAGGTGGCGCTGTGGTCTAAACCACAGCACCTAGGGCTTGCCGATCAGAAGCTCGGTGGTTCGAATCCCCGTGACGGGGTGAGCTCCCGTTGCTCGGTCCCAGCTCCTGCCAACCTAGCAGTTCGAAAGCACACCAAGAAGTGCAAGTAGATAAATAGGTACCGCTCTGGCGGGAAGGTAAACGGCGTTTCCGTGCGCTGCTCTGGTTTGCCAGAAGCGGCTTAGTCATGCTGGCCACATGACCCGGAAGCTGAACGGCGGCTCCCTTGGCCAATAAAGCGAGATGAGCATGGCCACCCCAGAGTCGTCTGAGACTGGACCTAACGGTCAGGGGTCCCTTTACCTTTACCTTTATGTGTGTACAGCAAAGGTACCTGTGGCCCTCCAGATATTGCTAGACTACAACACCAATCATTCCTGACCATTGGTCAAGCTGATGGGAGTTAGAGGCTAAGAACAAACCAAGAGCCAAATTATGATCATAATCTGAGGTCCCTCTTTGTGTGCCTACTCTAGGAGATATCCAGAGGGTGGCAACACCAGAACAGGCCTTTTCCGTGGTGGCTCCCTGCTTGTGGAATGTTCTCCCTAGGTAGGCTCATCTGGCGCTTTCATTACATATATTTAGGCGCCAGGGGAAAACATTCTTCTTCTCCCAGGCCTTTGGCTGATTAAACAATCTATGGCCTTTTAAACTGTGGAAGGTGTTGTTTTTGCTTGTTTTTATGATACGTAGTTTTGTGTTTTATATTGTAAACTGCCCTGTGATCTTTGAATGAAGGGTACTATAGAAATATAATAAATTATAATAATATAGATAGGTTTGCAGGTTAAGTGCACCTGCACTATAACGTATTTCTCTCAACACTTACAGCATGAAGGGGAATGTATAAGAGCAAAAGAAGACTTCTAGGCTGAAATCTTAGTTACTGGAAAGTCCCATTAAACTCAATCATGCTTCGCATTAGGCTGCAGTAGGCTTCTTATTTACCCAGGGAAGTTATTGATTACTAATATCACAAAATCATTGGGGCCTGTGCTTAGTGCGTTCTCTGATCACTTCTTAGCGATGTGCTAATGTAACCAGTCTTGTGTGTTAAACATGTTTCTTGTATATTATTACTATTTCACTGTTACTCTGTAGTATATCTTCCTGCAAGGGGGGGGGGTAGTCTTTCACATAATGAAACAGATCCTCTCCATCATAAGTGATTTTGTAAACAATGGATGGATTGCCAACACATATAATCATTTCTAAATCTCACCCCATCCCATCTATAATATGGAGAGATTTACTGACCTACCTTGCAGGGTTGTTGTAAGGCTGTAATGAGAGTATGTACTTGAAATGCTTTGAATAGTGACAAGAACTACTATATCAATACAGTGGTACCTCGGGTTAAGAACTTAATTCGTTCTGGAGGTCCATTCTTAACCTGAAACTGTTCCTAACCTGAGGTACCACTTTAGCTAATGTGGCCTCCCACTGCCGCCGCCGCGCAATTTCTGTTCTCATCCTAAAGCAAAGTTCTTAACCTGAGGTACTATTTCTGGGTTAGCAGAGTCTGTAACCTGAAGCGTATGTAACCCGAGGTACCACTGTAGCTCTATATGGAAAGTGTTTGCTTCTATTCTAGCAGGGTTGGGCTGAAGCGTCAAATGGCACCATGAAAGGGGTTGGGGGATAAAGGCAGGCAGGCTTTGGTCTCCGAATAGTGCAGCATGACACGCTGCAGCCATGGATTTCCTATCCTGGCAGTGAGGTTGGACAACATGACCTGTCAGGCACCTGTCATCCCCATGATCCTATGACTTTTTAAAGTGCTATTCCTAGCAGAGGAAGGCCATTTCAGGTAGAACATGTCTTGGGCTGGCACTATAATCTACATGTGGGGCAGGAGCTCCCTGGAACTGGCTGTGTTAAACATTAGTGAGAGAAGGCACTCTGCACGCACTCAAAGGTGCTTTTTATTGTTGGCTGGCATGCCTCAAGGGTTTAACTATTGTGGCATCATAAATATGGGTCAAACATGTTAAGCCACAGCTTTGCTTAGGCCCTAGCAATTCTGTATCTGAAAGGAGCCGAGTTCTCCCTTGATGAGGATTTAGGGTAATTCCAAGGATTCGTAGACTTGCAAATGCACAAACGAAACTTCTGTATTTACTGGCAATCATGGCTAAGTAGTAAATTCAGCCTGTGGCATTAATGCAATACAGTTTATTTGTCTCTAGAGCATAAAATCATCCTGCTGCAAGAGACAACTGGTTAGGACCTTTCCCTGGACAAGTGGCCAGAGCTTCCTGGCAATTGCTTCATAATGAATTATACTGCATCATCTGTCTACAAACCTCAACCTAGGAGCCATTAAGGAGAAATGAACCAAAAGCTGGCAACAGTGCACTCGAAACACACAGAAGGGAAACTGAAGCTCTGCTTGGCTGCGCCAGAAGGGGCTGATGATTCACAGAGTCTTATGGGGGAAAGGAAGTGGCTATTTCCCCCCCCCCCAATACACACATGCTGAATTAATGTATCACAAAGGCTATTCCTTACCTGTGGGAAAAAAATAGTATTTATAAGTTGATCTCATGAATAAAAGAAGTGTTGGGATGGGGAATAGCACAGCTGCTTAACCACCAGTCCAAAATATATGTGTACACGTATCTCCCCCCCCCCCCAAGTGTTAGCTTTCTGACTGATAGGATAAGGTATCCTGTAGACTGCTTTGAGTACATGTGATTAGGGATGATAGAGTAATTGGCTTCGGTTCACATTTTGATACAAACATACCTTAGCTTGCCCTTCCTAAACTAATACATGACTAACAATTCTTCTCGGGTTTTTTAATGCAGTTTTCCAAAATATTTGGGAAGCATGCATTAAAAATGCATAAAATGTGTGTGGGGGGTGCAACAATACTTTGTAGTCTGGAAAATTCCTTGCAAAACTGTGTATATCTGGAAAACTGTGTATATTCATACACAAAAGGCTGATTAATTTTCATGTGGAACTTTTTTTTACACCATAACTTGTTGAAATGTGATAAAATAATTGGAAAAATGAGAGCCTGGGAGAAAGCAAGAGCTACTGATTCATAAGTCCCTACATGTGTTCTGCTTTCTGCCAATATTCAATCTACATTTCTTGGCAAGGCTATTTCCAAAAGGCATATTGGATATAACAGGTACAATTCGGAAAATTCAATGAAAGTAATGAGTCAGCAATGCTTCCTTTGTTTCCATCACAGTAATGCCCCCTTTCATGCATCGCTAGTATGGAGGGGGAGGCTCCATATGCAGAAAGGGACAGTGGGACCACATCAATGGTCGTGCTCACAAGGTCATGTGGCTTTGCTTGGCTGTGTCCCCAAGTTCCATGCAAGCATGGACATCTGAGCTGGGGAAGCCTTCCTGTATAGACCTCTGCACAAGACCTGTGTTGCCCCAAAGGTGTGGACATTGTGGGTGGGGGAAGAAACAGGACCTCATGGGCAAGGGAAGTTGCGTGCCCCCACCTGTCCCTTTTGATGCATGGTCTCTCCTTCATGCAAGCAACACATGCAGGGGGCTTAATGGTGAGTACACAGGCGTCCCCTCACCCTTGTGCACCACGTAGCAAAAAGGCTGCATGTGTGAAAAGGCAACCAGAAAGCAAGCAAGGCAACTTTCTTGTCCCTTTTTGATTGTGGGGAGGTGACACAACATGAAGCTGAAAGCTGGAAATAACAGGACTTGTGTCAAACACTCTCTCTCTCTCTCTCTCTCTCTCTCTCTCTCTCTCTCTCTCTCTCTGTGTGTGTGTGTGTGTGTGTGTGTGTGTGTCCTAATTTTAAAAATGCAAGGTGAAGTTTACCTGCCTAAAAGCTAATTGTGCCTGTTAAATCTATGCTCATTATAAGGCAGAAGGAATAAAGAATCTTAACCTCCCTTTCCACTCCCGGCTCCATTATAATCTTTGTTATTTGAAAAACCATTCTAAGAAACTGGCAGGAATAGAGATTTTATGCAGCCCTTCCTCTTTGCTTCCCCTCTTAGTGATATGTAATGAGTTGAAGGGGTTGGAAAGTTTTTCTTAGCCAAGCCAATATCCTATGAGTTATAAATGACATTTCATTCTCATATGCAGATTCCCCCCCCCCTTTGCCTAAGTGAATTATTTACAAGGTACAGCTTGTGGGCTCCAACAGTCAGCTGCCAGAGATTTACACCTACACTGAATCCCTTCTCTCCTGCTGAGAGAATATGAAGTTTTCCACTGCCCTTTCACTGAGCAGAGAAGAACAGCTCTGCCTGAAACCTTTCCTGGGATGGGAGCTGGTGAGGCTTTGTTATAAGGAAGAGCGACAGGCTATCACTGAGCTGATAATAACCCAAAATGGCCTGTTCTTTAATGGCTTAACTATAATAGGAGGCTGTTTTTCTCCCTCGCTCACCTAAGTTCATTTGCAAACAAAAGCAGCATAGTTAATATAAACAAATATACTTTCCTCTTGGCATTGCTAATGCCAGAAGCATTTTTCACTTCACACTGGCAAAAAAAAAACCCAAGGTACTAAAAGACGATTGTGTCAGTCAATATTGCCTAGAAAGGAAACCGCAGAATGAGTCATAAAACAGAGAAAAGAATCTCCTGAAATGTGTAGGAATTGGGAAGGAAATTCCATGCAGAGTATTGCTGGCTCATAGGGATGGGTGAATTTGTTGATTTTGGTTTATCTTGGTTTCTCTTTTTTCTAGTCTTACATTCAGTTCTTCACTGAATTATTTTTGAAAATCTTCATGAAATTTCATTAGCATTTTAATGTGAAATTCTCCCAAAATGCACATTTTTACAAGTAATTTCACACATATACAGATTTTTGCACTGCAGCTATCCCCCAAGGTATAGTGCAATTTTTATATTATTATTTTACTAATATGTGCATTGTTTTATCTACACATTACTTGGCTGGAGAACAGGCTTGCAAAATTCAAAGACGTGCAAATTTCAAAGGATGGCTGTGTTTCAATTTGCATATTGTTTTGGAAAGGGAAAAAATAGGTAGAGTCACTTTTAAGTGCAAACTAAATCAAATTTCTCCCTCCCCCCCCCCCATCCCTGCTGGCACAGAGGGGAAGACTTCAAGTAACTTTGTATGTACCAGTTAACGAAGGATGAGGTTAGAATATAAGCATAAGGAGACTTCCTTTCATTTGACTACTTTGTGGTGAAACATTTGTTCACCCTGGGCACAAAGATGAGTTCTGGTGGTAGCTGGACAAATGGAACCAGATGTCAGGAACTGGCTGGATGAAGAAGAGTGGTGTGAGGCACCAGCTGGGGAACCCCTCCCCCAAGGGAACCCCCCCCCCAGAGGAGGAAGGCTCAGAGCTGGGGAATTGGTGGTGGGACACTGAGGAGAGGTCAGAGGCAGAAGATTGGGAGGAGGGATTGGATGCTGAAGGGGCAACAGGGTTTAGTGAGCAGGAAGATCTGGTGACAGGGAGCAGTTCAGACTCCAAGGTTGAAGCAGAGGAGGGGGGAGGGTTAAGGGACTACTGAAGAAGCCAGGGGGTCTCCTCCTCCTGCTGCGACAAACTCCCCTCCCCCCTGGTCTCCAAGAAAGTGCAGAGTAATGAGAAGAGTAGAACAGAGGTGAGCAGACAGTTTAAGACTGCTTGGGAAATCTCCTGAAGGGGAGGAGCCCTAAGGGTAGTAGAAGGCCTTCAGTCCTGGCAACTGCTCCATAGGGGCAAGACCTACTGAGAAGGGTTGCTGAGAGCACTAGGCTCTTTGTTTCCTTGAATAAAGATTTAACTTCATTGGCTTTGGAGATTTGCTTCCTTTCTTGCTGACCTGCACCAGACCCCAGCCTTTACACCAGATATTTCACCCTCAAATTATTCTGTCATTGCAACACCCAGTGCTGCCTCAATACAGTTGTATGCTTCTGTTGCTGGGCTCTCTTGAAAACAGCTTCTCTATGCAAACCAGGAAGTGACCTCTCCGGACAATGGAATGACTCTTCTTTTCTTATCTCTGCGGCTGAAATCTCCTGGGTGACATGGCCGCAGTTGAATGTGCATAGGTACTCTGTCTGTTTCCCTCCCATGCACCCATCTGTGTGGCCACTGGCACTGGCAACCCATGCTATGCCACTGCCCCAGGTAAGCTGGCTGGGGCTGATGGGAGTTTGAGGTTGACAACATCTGGGAGGCCACAGGTTCCCTGTTCCTGTCTTAGACTGTCACTTCAATCTGTGAAACTTCTCTAACAGCTCAAAATGGCACAGAGAACCTCTGTTAGGATTTTAGTTCTTTTTAGAGATATTTCCACTTGCAAGTGTGTTTCCTTACTCAAAGACCACCTAAGGTACACAGCAACCATTTGAGCCCTTTCTCTGATGTTCTGTACATCATACAGTTGCTAACAACCTGTCAAAGTCATCCTGACACCAAACTGAGCAGCTGATGGTTTGGGTAACGTATTAGCAGAGATGAGAAAAGATAGTCCTCATTACTGTAATAAAACCAGCAGAGGCACACTGGGAATCAATTACTGATTTGTGACCTGTTGAACTAAACCTCAGTCAAATAGAGGAGTGCACAAGACTTCCTGCATTATCCAATGATTTAGGATGGAGGGCTGTCTGAAGGCTTGCGAGAAGACATGGCAAACGTTTCCTTAAATTGTAGCTTACTTAATTACCTTGTTCCTGAGCACAAAGATCAAACTGAGCAACGTAAGGTGCTAAAGCACTTGCGCCAGTGAGACATGAAAGGGAAATAATTAACACCCTATACAAGAAGTATTTTCAAGGATGAGACATCTCCTGACAAAAGACAAGGAGATCCAAAGTTAAGGCATACTCTGTGTCCTTGACTGAAAACATGTGTTTGTAGTGGCCTGAACAAACACACACGCTCGGCCCACTGAATTAACTAGATGACCCAAGATAAGGAAGGCACAGGAAGGAAAAAGCCATTATTCAAATCACAACAATATATTAAGCAGAAGCATTCCATCATACAAACGTTAAAATCATGATGTGTAAACTAGATAATGAGACATGTGAGAAATGTTCAGGGTTATTTGCTTATTTAGGGACCTAGTGGTGGGTCCCACCCCCCACAAAGTAAGGGCAAAAAACTCTGGCACTGTTCTACCAGTCCTGTTCCATTGGCAGTTGGGGGGGGGCAGCAAAATGGGCACACGGGTGTGAGGGGAGAATGTGGAGCCACAGGATCATAAGCCTCAAACATGCCCCCAAATACTCCTGAGAACTGGCGTGGTTAGTTTCTTCCCATTGTGGCCACCACCGTATGATTGCACTGCAAATATGTGTGTTATGTATATGTATAGGCAGTGCTTTTTTCTTTTAAAAAAGTGTTTATGGGTACTCTCATTTTGACTCAAGAAAATCACCATTTTATAGTTCAAATCGGGGGTAAATAAATACAGTAAATGGACAAAAGTACAAAGATTCACAAAATGTTTAGGGGTATGTGTACTCCTGCGTACATCCAGAATAGAGCACTGTGTATAGGTATAGGTATATACACTAAAAAGCTATGCTATGTTTTGTTAAACAAATATTCCAACAGATCCAATGTTATCGTAATGAACGAGAGAGGGGTTTATATATATGCAGTAGTCAGTAAGAATGATGGAGGCATGGTAAATGACAAAACTAATTAACTGGGAGCACAGAGTATTATTGGAAGAAATATATTGTTCTGCCAGTGTCAGCTTGGTTTTTATTGCAACTGGGACATGGCTGAACAGAGTGACAAAGCCCTGCTGATCACACTGGCCATTGTGGAATATGTGGTTTTCTGCTGTCTCAGTTGCAGGTCCATCAACAGGGGAACCTTGGTTCACACTCCTGTGATGTGACATCTATGCCAGTCTGGTCACATCCACAGAACAGAAGATGGCAAGGTCCTAAAAGATGTGCTCTACGAGGATCTGGCTTAAGGCACCAGGCCCGTTGGCAGACCAACTCTGCATTACAAAGATGTCTGAAAACAAGACATGAAGGTTGGCAACATCAACCCCGCCGTATGGAAATCCCCTGCAGATGACTGTAGTGCCTGGAGAGATGCAGTCAGGTTATGTATCCACAGTAGTGACTAGAGGAGGAATGACTGTTGAGAGGAGCTCAGAGAAAATAATAAATAAATTAAATAAATAAATATTTATACCCTGCCCATCTGGCTGGGTTTCCCCAGCCACTCTGGGTGGCTTCCAACATGATATTAAAAACACAATAAAAGATCAAACATTAAAAACTTCCCTAAACAGGGCTGCCTTCAGATGTCTTCTGAAAGTCAGATAGTTGTTTATTTCCTTGACATCTGGTAGGAGGGCATTCCACATGTGGGCGCCACTGCCGAGAAGGCCCTCTGCCTGGTTCCTTGTAACCTCATTTCTTGCAGTGAGGGAACTGCCAGAAGGCCCTCGGCGCTGGACCTCAGTGTCTGGGCAGAACTATGGGAGTGGAGACGCTCCTTCAGGTATAATGCGCCAAGGCCGTTTAGGGCTTTAAAAGTCAGCACCAACACTTTGAACTGTGCTTGGAAATGTACTGGGAACCATTGTAGGTTTTTCAGGACCGGTGTTATATGGTCTCGGAGGCCACTCCCATTCACCAGTCTAGCTGCCGCATTCTGGATTAGTTGCGGTTTCCAGGTCACCTTCAAAGGTAGCCCCACATAGAGCGTATTGCAGTAGTCCAAGTGGGAGATAACTAGAGCATGCACCACTCTGGCGAGACAGTCTGCAGGTAGGTAGGGTCTCAGCCTGCATACCAGATGGCGCTGGTAGATAGCTGCCCCGGACACAGAATTGACCTGTGACTCCATGGACAGCTGTGAGTCCAAAATGACTCCCAGGCTGCGCACCTGGTCCTTCAGGGACACAGTTACTCCATTCAGGACCAGAGAAAAGAAATGCCATGGTGCATCTGCAGCAGCACAACTGGGCACCTTCATCTGCCCCAGCTGCTATCAGTCTCTACAGCCACAGCAGGCGCTGTAACTCTCCAACTATTTGACTTCACCCCCAAAGGTACACTCTTCCATTGTCTCCTGAAACAGATGTATGCCAACATTGGCTCTTAGAATTCCAAGGATCTCTGCTTCCCTTAAAAACCTGAGTATGTTCGTAACCCCCATTGTGTGGAGATGCAAGAAGAATGATAAATATTTTTACTAATAATTTTTACTAATAACTTTTGTTTGTAAAGTTCCTGTTATGTGCTTTTCTTTCCTTAAAAGGTAGATCTTTTGGAATAAGAATACTATAGAATGATAACAATGAGCTCATTAACTGTGTCTTGGCACCTGACATACCCATGAAGATTATATGAAAATTATGCAAACTCCATGTATTTAAAACACACAAATTAATTGTGGCCCTCTGGCTTATGACACATTTCTCATTAGGTTCTCTGTACTGAACAACTTGTCCAGTCCTATTTTAGACAATGGAATAAATCACAGAATGTCAAAGAGCTGGTGCTTTATTTATGCTCTCAAGACGGAGCTACAAATCATCTTTGAGACTGGCAAATCACAGGAAATTGATTCCATTTTATTCTGAACATTTCAATGACAATATGCAGAGTCAATCAGAAAGGATAGCAAAATCTCAGGATGTACCATCAATATAAAAACACTAATTGTAAATGTTTTAATATAAACAGCAGCATTTGACTTTTCCTGTCTGCTGCTGTTAATTAAACCAACTATCTGAAGTAAAGTAAAATACAGGGTGGTGGTAATGGTGAAAATCTATCATTTAAGACATCGACAATTTTCAGTAAAATATTCCTCTCAGAGAAGTTTGAAGACTGAGTGTCACATTTTTCAGAAGAGGCATATGGTTATCTACTATATTTTTTTGAAACATTGACGATTTGTTTCTTTGTTCTCTAAAGGTTTGAGGGCCTCTCAATGTATCATTGTCAAACATTGCACGGGAATTCCTGACATGTGGGGCAGTGATCTCTGTTGATGTTTGGATGCCAGCTGCCATTTTGGTTCAAGATGGTGGACCAAAACGTCACTTTGGTATGACTTTGCCTGTTTTTCGGCATAGAGTCAGCCACCTCTAGATAAATTGTTGCCAGACTTGACACA
This sequence comes from Zootoca vivipara, assembly GCF_963506605.1. Classification (NCBI taxonomy): domain Eukaryota; kingdom Metazoa; phylum Chordata; class Lepidosauria; order Squamata; family Lacertidae; genus Zootoca; species Zootoca vivipara. Next base: position 54,670,808 of record NC_083283.1, on the reverse strand, counting down.
AGAGTTCCTGAGGTGGTGGTAGCAGACTTCATAAACATTTGGATGTCAGGCACTATTTTTAATCAAGATGGCAGACTGAAACATCATTTTGGTGTGACTTTGCCCATTCTTTGGCATAGGTTTGACTGTCTCTTGAGATATCATTACGAAACCTGGCATCTGAACAGGGCAGGTCTTTGTCAAAGTTTGGATGAAGGGCAGAATTCCAAATCAACATGGAGGACCAAAACATGATTTTGATGTGACAGATCCAACTCACAAATTACACTATCCATTTCAAAATTAGAATTATTTTTTTTTTTTTGGTTTCTTAAAATTCCCAGGCGATGCTGGGCACTCCCCACTAATATAAAATAATATAAAGTTTAGAAACATACAAAGCTCCCTTGTCCAAGTCAGACCCTTAGTCCATCAACTTAGTATTTTAAATCCATCTAGCTCCACCATTGAGCCCGTCTCCTGTAATATAAACTGCTGACCCCACTTTATTCAAAAGAAAGCTTGATACTGCTTGATCTGGGTGCATTAAAACAGAAGCTGACACTCTTTCTCCCATAAAGACCAAACAGCAGTGATGGTGTGGGCCAGTGGAAAAAGCTGGCAGGTGATATAGTTGGGGGTGGATGGAGCCTTGACTGGCTGAGGAATATATCATTCACACACACATTCTCACTCTTGTGAGGAGGGTGTGTGTGTGAAGGGGGCCTGGCTGGGCTCCTATTTGGTCAAATAAAGAGCCTCTGCAGTACTCAAAGCTCCTTGTTGGAAGTGTAGTAGTTCCTTAGTAGAGACACTGGTGGGACAAGGGCTCCCTGTGGGTGGGAGCTTTGAAATCCACAGGTACAAGAGGTCTTACCAGATTTCTCCTGGAGCTTCCAACTTCTGCAAAGAAACATTTTCCTACAAAGTGCCATATGGTGATCTGGGGCAGTATCATTCCAGCACATACTCACCAGGTATCTCACATAGAAATGCAGCAACACTGCGCCATCAAATCCTGACCTCATTATGTATAATGCCAGTACTCTCTCTCTCTCTCACTCTCTCTCTCTCTCTCTCTCTCTCACACACACACACACACGCACACACACACACACACATACACTTGAACAAGGATTTCACCTGCTTGAACTGAAATAATGGGGAAAGAGCTTCAAAACACCTCCATTATTTATTTCCTATGTGGTGGCTTACAGGCTTGCCTCAGATGCCATCAAAGACACACCTAATATCAGCATCACCTCCTAGAGGATTGATCCTTCGGAGAATCCAGCACTGCAAATTTGTTCTGATCAGAAAGGCCAGATGTCACAAGCTGAACAGTTTGTTTGATGCCGAGCCACTGGTATGTGTTGCTTCCTTCGCTACTGCCCTGCCCTTATGGTAACTGCTATAATTCATTGGATTTCATATCATTCCAACTGCCAGGCTCCAGGGAGTCTCAGCGGCATGATTTTCTGACATAAGAGAGGCCAATGAGAAACAACACACAGCCAAGAATTGTGCTTCACAATGGAGGTTCTTCATTAATTCTCCATAGTGGTAGCCAAACAGTTCCCATCACCACAGCAGTCATAAGATAATTCACAGTTTTCAGAAAACATTCCATTTTGCCTCTTTATTCCTACACAGCAGGTTTCCATTTATTATTAAAGACACAATCCTCATCTTAAATTGTAGAAATTAAGAGTAGGAAAGCTCTATTAATTTATTCTATCAGGATTTTCCATTTGCATAAGGCAAACAAACCTGTTCCCTTCACTACTTAAGGATTTAATACATACATGGGGCTGACTGACGCACACTTATATTATTATTATTATTATTATTATTATTATTATTATTATTATTATATTTAATTTTTAAGTTCATCATGTACACAATAGCTTGGAGAAAGAATCAGGCTGCCTGGGTGTTTATCTACCAGCTCTTTCTGCAGCTACCATTATGGAGGAGGAAAAACAACTCAAAAATCAGGCACTACTCATCGTTTATTAATAGCCATGCTAATTCTAACTGTTTCCAGTCCAAAGCCCAAGGTGTTTTCCATTCCCTCCTGTTTTTCCCCCATGCAGAGCATTTCCAATTTCATTACAGGACCAATCCTATCAATACTTACTGCTAAGTGCACTTGGAGTGGAACATAACTCCTCACACCTTTTCAATAAGAGAGCTTCTAGAAACAGACACAGCAATCACAGCAAAGACTGTTTTATGGTAGCAGGACAGGCCGTAGCTAAGTGGTAGAGAATCTGCTCTACATGCAGAAGGTTCCAGCTTCAATGCTCAGCATCTCCAGGCCTTGGATGCCACTAGATACCAAGTTTTGCAGTAGTCCCCTGATACCCTCAACTTCCTTTCGGATACAATTCTGGAGGGAAAGCTGCCAGTGATATTGAATGCTCTCAGCAAACCATCTGTTAGGATGGATGGCTAGATAGAAGGATGGAATTAATGTATCATTGACTTCAAGTCTTCTGCCTTTTAAATTACCAGTTTTATAAGGCTGAAATAGAGAATTCTGCTTCTTGGACCAAACTAGGTATTAGCATCACTTAAGATAAACATCAGTTGCAATTTATCTGTTAATGTGTACAGCAGTCCTTTTGCCAGAATTAACAAACCACAGGCCTGGTTTGAAATGCACAATCTCTCCATTCAAGGGAGGGAAAGGTGGTTGTTATGAATGTCATTCACTTTATCGTACAAAATCCTTACCACAGGATGAAGGAAGGCATTCCTGTCACATTTGCCAATAGTTCTCTAAACCTTTATTTTGCAAAGCCCATCTGAAAACATATTCCACCGGATCCCTTCAAGTGGAAGATCTGGGACATTGAGTATCTTCATTCCAGGCAACCTAAAATAGGAAGGAAAACTGCATTTTACCCTTCAGTGGTGATAGACCAACAGACAGTAGCTGAATAACAAGCCCTAACGTGCAATTGTTACTGACTATAAATGGAAGTACTTGAAGAATTCTTTTTATTGATCTTTCTTTGCTTGTGCTGTTCCATTCTGTGGTATAGATTCACAGCATATTTTTTTGTTGTATGGTCATATTGTTTCTCTTCAGAGACATGGAAGAGGGATATAGTGATAGTTGGTAAGACTAACCATTAACTCGGGGGGGGGGGAATCACAGGGTCTTTGTGGAATACTGTCGCTAGGTATGTTAGACCCCAGTTTAAGAAGCAGCAGAGTTCCCCACAAGACTTCAGTAATGGGCTCCGGGCAATGTTATAGTTGCTGAATAGTGGCCAAGAATGAATTTTAATTCTACGGCAAGTGTATAAAATAAGGAGCAATCCTTTTTATTATATATTACCTCCCCAGTCATTATGAAATCATTTGGTATTCACTGTGATCACACTAATCATTAATGTACTCATTTGGCATGCATATGACTGCCTTATGCACTTCCATAGAAATTCCATTGTAATTAAGCATTAGTTAATGTTAACAGTAATGGACATTTAAAGTAAAGTGTGACCAGCTAGGGTCACTAGCAGCAGGCAATCAATTTATTCAAGTATTGCGGACATTAAACAAGCTCCTGTCACTTCAGAAAGCCACCGAAAGGTTAGTAGAAGCTGCACAGGAAATACGGTTACTTTACAGGAGTTTTGCCGGCTTATCTTTTCTGCCTCCATAAAAGCAAAGTCATGGTTTATGAATTAAGTATGAATTTACCGATGGCACAACCACCTGTTGAAGGTAAACTAGTACTTGCAGTAACTTTTAAGCAAAACTGATAATAATCCATCTAGGTGAAGGCAGACAATGCAGTGGGAGAACAACTATCCCTGGAATCGCCTGGAATCAAAAAGGCTCCCAGGTACTTGATATAGGAAGCAAACTGCCAGTCAGAGTAAACAATACTGGCATAGGCCCATTCAGGGAAGCCAGCAAATTTGACACACAGGCAACCAGTTCCTTGCAAAAGGCATACATAATTAGGAAAGAGGTGGTTACAGGTAGGTAGCCATGTTGGTCAGACATGGTCAAAACAAAAAATAAAAATATTCCTTCCAGTAGCACCTTAGAGACCAACTAAGTTTGTCATAGGTATGAGCATGCACACTTCTTCAGATACACTGAAACAGAAGTCACCAGACCCTTATGTATAGTCAGAGGGTGGGGAGGGGTATTACTCAGAAGGGTGGTGGAAATGGGTGATTGGCTGATAGGAGTGGTAAACCTGTTGATGACTGTTAACGACTGTTAATGACTGCAATTGGTCTTGCAGGAAAAAGCAAGGGGTGAGGTGCTAAAGAAAGCTTTATCATGTATAATGAGATAAGAATCCAGTGTCCTTATTCAGACCAGGTCTCGTCATGGTTTTAAGCTTGGTAATGAGTTCCAATTCAGCAACTTTCTTTCCAGTCTGTTTCTGAAATTTTTCTGTAATAAGACAGCTACTTTGAGATCTTGTATAGAATGTCCTGGGACATTCTGGCTTCTCTGTCTTGTGATTCCTGATGTCAGATTTGTGTCCATTTATCCTTTGGTGTAGGGTTTGGCCTGTTTGTCCAATATAGAGAGCTGAAGGGCACTGTTGGCATTTGATAACATACACAATGTTAGAAGATGAGCAATTAAATAGTCCTGAGATGGTATGTTTGATGTTGTTGGGGCCACAGTGATGATGTTGTCCGGGTGTATGTGGCAGCAAAGTTGGCATCTGGGTTTATTGCAGGCTCTGGTACCAGTGTCCATGTTAAGTCTGGTGGTGGTATTATTGTGGGTGAGGAGTTGTTTAAGATTGGGTGGCTTTCTGTAGGCAATGAAAGGTCTTCCTCAACAGCCTCCTTCCTGTCCAGCCTTCAACTTGTTAAAAAGGGGGGGGGGAGGGTTGACAATTGTCATATGAAATGCTCAGTTCAGTGTTCAAAGCACTCCAACTGGCACATCCCATGGAAGTACACAGGTTCAAAAGACAAAGTGCTACACCAAAACTAAGACTTGCAGAGGCAGCAAATGTTTCAGGATGGATGCACCAATCTCTGTTAGATTGTAAACCTGTCTGACTTCACAAATCATGCTGTTATGCCAATGTTCAGTGGTGTTATTCTCCTGTTTCGGGGAGGCACACCAGTGCACACGTTAAGAACCCAGATGCTTGATTACCTTATTTATTGATTACTTTACCTTATGTGAAAGAATAAAAGATTGCATTTCATGTGTCACAAAAGCCTTTCAAATAGGGGAGTGCATTCTCTTCAGGTTAGGGTGAGAGCTCTTGAGGCAAGACAGACTTCTTTCCAGATGCCTTGGGCGTTCAATGTGAAGAATAAGAAATGGTCTTGCTTTTAAAACCAACAAAGAGTCTTGTGGCACTAAATTTATTATGACATAAGCTTTCATGGGCTATGCTTCATGCATCTGATGACGTGGACTGTAGTGCATGAAACCTGATGCCATAATAAATATGTTAATCTTTAATGTGCTACAAGACTCTTTGTTGCTTTGTTGCAACAGGCCAATGCAACTACCCTCTAGAAATTCTTGCTTTTAATTATTTTCATTCTTGAGCTTCACTCTCATCTGTGTCCCATTTTATTTTCACTGCTCTTCTGCTACTAATCTTTCAGTTGCATGTCGGCAGTGCAATTCTGTAAATGCCGATTCAGATGTAAGTCTTGTTTTGTTTGGGGATCAGAGAGTGATTTTATTTGGTTCACATTTAAAGCCAAATCTATCCAATTCACCTTTTCCAAAATTGTATGAGAACTGAAACAGAGCCCTCCATCAAAATTTTCACTTCTTCGAATTGTGCAATGCACTTTCCAAACATAACAATGTTTGCAAAAATGCACATATTAGGTAAAAGTGTGAATAAAAATGCATAAGTTGGTGAAAATAATGTTTTAAAAAATGCTTTGCATTAGGAAAAAATGCTTGCAAAATGTGTACATTAGTCAAATGGCTTACAAAAATGTGTTTATTGGGATAAATTTGTACTAAAATGTTGAATCGTTTTCTGGTTGTTTTTTAATCACAAATTGCTGATGTGGAGAACTAAATTTAAGATTGGAAAAAAATTAGAAACTGAAAGAAACTGAAATTGACAGAACCTTTCATCTCTATGCTCAGGTATGGGATTGCAGCCTGAATTTCTGTATTTAATCCTTGCCTCTGTCCGCTTTCCCTGGGTGCCCTGTACCATTGGAAAAGCCTCTCTTTAACTTTTTTAGTTACAGAAAACCAAGATTACTTATAGGAAATTAACATAACAACAACAGTGCATTTCCATATACATGAATTCTCACTGAGAAATTATTTTCATTAATTCTAATTGAAAAGGCTTAATATTGACCCAAGCAAAATAATTATATGACAACACTTATGTATCACCTTGATATACAGACGTGAAAATTGAAAGCCTGCAGGACACATATCTCACAGGAGCACAAGAGCCTGGAATATTTATGTAGTGCCAATCAAAAGCAAGCAATTCTACAAAAATATGGAGAAAGGGGCAAAAATACAGCTATAGACATGACAAAGAACAAGAAATTAAAACCCGCTAGAAGATCAAGTCTGGAGAAAGTGAGTCATGATGAAATTGCTGGATGGCTTCCTAACATACATGCTACAAGTAGTAGCATCAATGATTCAGAAAAGGAAAAAGACAAATGGAAGATGAGGTCACTAAAGCTACATATAAGTTCCAATAAGGAGTAATTTTAGAATTGTTAGGAGAAAGTTTTTTAAAGTTATGTATAAAAAGCTAGACGTTTCCTTCCATCACATTCTCGGGATCCCAAAAGTCCACCAAGTTTTGTATGTCATGGTAACATATGTTTTGACCTGCGCAACATCTATTATAACACTGAAAAATTGAGAGTGAAAATAATAAGTCTTGGAAGCTCAAGACCAGAACCACCTACCCCTAACTCGGACAAAAGGGTACCATGCTCAATAGTATTGAAAGTGGCTGAGAGAGCGAGGAGAATTCAACTCTTGCAACAGACATAATCATACAACAGACATAATCATACCAAAGCAGTTTCTGTGTCAAATTGGGCCATACCCCAATTAAAGTGAATCTAGAAAATCAGTTTCCTCCAAGAGCGCCTGGATCTGGTCCACAACCACCCACTCAAGAATCTAGCCCAAGAAGGGGAGACTGACAACTGGCCAGTAGTTAAAGTCTGCAGTTTGTCTTGTTGAATAACACACACACCAAAAGACCTCCTGACCTCCAGAGGCTTCTTATAAAATTACAGGTGAATGACTGACACTCACCCACTAAATTAGCAAGAGGACTAGTGGTATGAAAAAGCAGCAGCAGCAACAACAACAACAATATTGCTAACAGCAGGCAGAGATGAGCAGGTCGCTCTAATTCTGTCTTGTTTCAGTTTCTCTGGCAATCAAGTATAAGGTGTGCTCCATTCCATTTTTAAAGAATGAACAAAAGTTAGCATTTAAATTGTAGGTATGTTTATCCATTTCCTCTGAAATACTTATTTCCCTTGCATTTTCTGAAAAATACACCTTTTGTATGCATTTCTACCAGAAAGTGAGTCTTTTTGCGCACAACTTTTGTGCATTGAAACAGCATGACAAAATCGGACAAAGCAGGCAACCCAACTGGGAGTTGGAAGTGTCCAATTGGGTCTGTCCACTGCAAAAAAAAAAAGGTGGAGCTTCCCTAAAGGCAGGAGAGGAACTAGAAATCTTTTTCGCTGCAAGGTTCATTTACAGGCAATGGGAAATTAGGCAGAGGCCCCTGTACTCATTCTCCACGCACAACAGCACATACACTGCTGGCACTCTCCTTTCTTTTGTAGTGAAGAATCATGGGAATCTGGTATTTACAAAGGATGCCTATATAATACGCAATGGACACTAAAGCATTTGTCATGTCATGAATGAACTGGACCTTAGGATGGAATTTAGTATCCATTGCAATTCTATAGGAAGCAGAGATCTAGCCTTCGTGTAAAAAATACACGAAGTTACTGATGAGCGCCATTACGAGAACAGCTTCTTACAGAAAGCAAAAATTATGAAACTATGTTCTGTTATGAGGTTTGTAAAAAGGATGTTAAAAGAAAGCTACTGTGTAACAAAAGTAGAAACAAAGGATATCTTTCGTCAGCTATTGTTTGTTACCTTTCTTTTTGCTTTGTGCTTAGGTATTTAAGTCTAAATTGTTTATTTTGTAATATTGGATTTATTCTGTGTTTGCTAAATTGTTGGCATTTGTCCGTTTTTGAAGCCATTGATATGTTTTGCAAACTGTTCTCTCCCTCAACCTCCACCCCCTCCTGATGTTTGGGGTTTGATAATACATGGATACTTGCTGTAAGCTGCTTACAATGTTCCATAGGAGCACCACATGGTGGTGCTTAACAATTGCATCATCTAGCGAACAGCGATCTTATATACAGCTGCCATCTTTTTCAGTGTGGCTTGGACAGCAGCAATTCCATTTGGGCTGCACCCTAGAATATTATCTGGCCTATTGAAGTCAACTGTTTTGTCCTCCAGCTATTCCCTGGCACCCTCTAGGAAACTGGTGGTGTTCCTTAATACCTCCATTGAAAATTTGTGTACTGCTGAGCATCTATTCTTCCAAGAAAGGCTGCTTTTAAAAAATATGAGAGGAATTGTTAGCATTGCTTTAAATCTTTTTGTATGATTCAGTTTAATCTGTACTTCTAATCATGACATTCCCACATTTCTTCATAATGAGTCACAAGTAAACATGACATTTCTGCAATGAGATCCAGATATGCAATGGGACCAAAGATTAAAACTAAGCCATTTTAATATTTTAATTATTCATCTAGGGTTGGTTCACAGGATCTGGTTTCAACAGTACTCAGGATAGAACAAATAATTTGTAACTAATAGTTTAATAAACCAGACCACTCATTTCCCTTATAAATTGTCTGTAGGCAGTTTATTATTTGATTTAGCTTTATTTTAAATTACTTTCATACCTTTTGCTCCGTAATTTTGTTCATTAACATCATATTCAGTATTCGAAACCCAGTGGACAGTGTGATTGCAAACTGCATTCTTTCATTACCCATTTGTTGATCAGCACCATTCTGGAACTTGAATAAGTCTACTTATGGGTTTAAAAGTTAGTTACTACACACATTATCCTAGATTTCAGTAAATAGTGCTGCTTCAGTGAATATACACAACAGTTCACTCATTCCCTAGGTTATTCATGTAAAGAGGGCTGGAGAACTTGTGGCTCTCCAGTTGTTGATGGACTCCAGCTCCCATCAGCCTCAGCCAGAATAGCCCATTGCCAAGGATGATGGGGCTTGTAGTCTGACATCACCTGGATCACCTAATATAACATCACCTAATATAACATATTATATTATATGTTATATAATATAACATATATTATATATTATATTATATTAATTATATTATAATGTTATTTGGTGTTGGGACACGGGTGGCTCTGTGGGTTAAACCACTGAGCCTAGGGCTTGCCAATCAGAAGGTTGGCGGTTTGAATCCCCGCAACGGGGTGAGCTCCCATTGCTTGGTCCTGGCTCCTGCCAACCTAGCAGTTCGAAAGCACATCAAAGTGCAAGTAGAAGGTAAACAGCGTTTCCGTGTGCTGCTCTGGTTCGCCAGAAGCAGCTTTGTCATGCTGGCCACATGACCTGGAAGCTGTACGCCGGCTCCCTCGGCCAATAACGTGAGATGAGCGCCGCAACCCCAGAGTCGGTCACGACTGGACCTAATGGTCAGGGGTCCCTTAACCTTTAATATAGCATAAAAAGGGAATTCAAACCCATTTTAAACAGTCAAGCCTGCTACAAACCTCCTATGTAATATGAAGTCAGCAGAAGGAAACACTTCTGTTTATCTATTCTTCATTGTTACTATTTTGTACTATGCAACCTAGATGCTTTTATACAAACCTAGCTTCACTAGAGCAGGAGCACATTGAAGTCATTCTTCAACCCTCTCAAACACAGTCTTGCCCCATGATGTCCTCTGCCAGCACAGTGAGTACAGTATTTCTTCATTCTTATAGCACTAAAATTCATTTCAGCAGTTGCAGGATCTGGGGCATCTGCTCACCCAGCCACAGGAAATATCCCCCCAGTGCTTATAGCTTTATCTCCCAACTTTGATTGGTAGATAAAACTCTCTGTGTGCTCTTTAGACAGCAATTGCTAAAGAGAAGACAAAGCACATTATTTCCTAACAGCAAGCACTAACAAGAAGACCCTCTGTCTGGTTCTCTGTAACTTCACTTCTTGCCAATGAGCAGACCACCAGAAGGCCCTCAGAGCTGCACCTCAATGTCCGAATAATAATAATTTTTCCCAGTATTTATATATTCATCTGTTATTAATGAATACCATTCAGTGGGTAAAACAAATGTGCATGGGGATGCAGTTCTGCAAAAACAGGCTCTACTCCCTCCTACCCTAATTTAGCATGTTTGTTTAAATATGTGTGGTATTGGGCATCTCGGTTTAAGACAAAAATATTGCCCAAGTGGAACATGTCCAGAGAAAGTTAACAAAGATGGAGATGAGCCTGGAAGTCCTGTGAGGAAAGGCTGAAGGAGTTGGGAACGGTTTAGCTTGGATAAGAGATGATTAAGAGGCAATATGACAACAATCTTCAAATATTTGATGAGCTGCCAGTGGGCTCATATTAGAAGGGGGTTTCAGATGAAAATTAAGAACTTTCTGGTGGTACCAGCTGCTTGACAATTGGAAATTGCATTACATTATGCAAAAGTGTGCTATGCTAAATTGCAACCTGAAGAACAACATCCCTAGACCTCTTGATACTACTATGAATAGCTAGCTGCACATGAAGTTCAAAACGCTCCCTTTCATGCAGAGTGCATAAGTGCAATTCAAATGTTATGTAAATCATGTTATGATTGCTGGTATCTGAAAGAGTGAAAGCCACGTCATCAGTTTTCAGTTTTCACAGTATATATCACTGCAGATCATTTATATCGGCCCAATTTTTTCCCCACAAGGGGAACCAAGCTGGGATGGGAAGTCTGTCATAAGCTGGCTCTCACTATCGTTAGGCATTATCACTAAATGTTAATGTTTAGCTGTGTGCAAATAAAATCTCATTCATTGTCTGTAAGAGTTTCATGAGAAATTTGCAATTTGCACTTTGTCTGAGCTTCAGCAGGCAGTGAAGCTCTGCATTTAAAGTCAGTGTTTGATTGGCGTTTTAAACTGTTGCACAGCTTCATTGGGAGGATGTACAGCTTAAGATCTTGAAGGTCCCAGCACAGTCATGTAACATAACGTTGAGTCATGCATATAGACATAGGATTTAAAAGAAAAAGAAAATTCTCCAAATGATAAGTAATGAGGAGAGTTTAGGAAGAGATTCCACTGTGACTCTCTTATCTAAGAAGTGTCATTATAAGCCTGATGGAACGCCAGGAAAGAAAATACTGTGTTTCCGCTGGTTCATTAGTTGTCCTCTCTCAGATCAAGGAACATTCATATACATTTTAAGTTTCACCTTCATATTCTTCTATGCTTTTCTTCTCACAGAATTCACTATGGGAAATGGGAGGAAGCAGAAATATCTAGTTCTTAGCCTATTATATTCATATTCCAACTAATCTCAGTGATGGTCATTAGCAACTTAGTCTTTGTGCTTTTACTAGGAACCAAAAGAAGGAATAAGCCTAACCATGTTTGTCCTTATAATTATAAACTATCATTCGCTCCACTTTTTAATAGCCACCTTTGCTGCTGGTAATGAGTACCTCCATCGGAGTTTGCCTACACCTTGGTACAGCTTTAGTGTGCATATGCTTCTCAAGAGATAGGAAAGCGTCTTGCTACTTCTTCACAGTACTTGCTAATGCCTGTATATTTATTCAGAACATCAAACTGGGTGGTCTGGAAAATGGACTGCAAAACCACAGGCACATCCGAATCACTAAAGTTAGTAGGATATAATACACACACACCGGGGGGGGGGGGGTCAAGTTTGCCTTGCATATGTTCTGTAATGAAGTGGAGATACAAGACTGAACTGAAATGTCTGCTCTTTGGGACCAATCAAATTTCAGAACCGTATAGGAAAAAGTAGAGTCATTTCAATTTATATTTACTGAATAATATGTCAGTCATTAAAAAAAAACCATGGGCCATTCTGAACTGGGAGAAGGAAAAGCCAGGACTTATATAGATGGAATATAAAACACCTTCCAATACTACAATCCCTTGAGGATACACAATGAGAAGGACAACGTGATCATGATTTTCTTCCACTCTTTTCCAATCCAAAGAACACCTATTTTGACTACAGAAAGTTAGCAAGTTGAAGTTAGAAATGGAGTTGATTTACCCAATGTTCTGTAAGTAAATTCAAATTCAACTACAATTGAGTAGGCAGCTTGAAACTCCAAATGTGGCCTTCAGACTAATTTCATATGGGTAAGGAGAGAGAGAGAGAAGGTGGAAGGGCGAAACATAAAACTCAAACCCTAAAATAGATGGAACAATAGAAGAATAGTGGGATGTGATCACATTACACCTCTAGTAATAGTGATCTGTCCCTCCACTAGCAGGAAGGAGAAAGGTAAGGGGTGGAGGGAGAGAGTAGGATGTTCAAAACAAGAGGGAAAGGGGGTGGAAGCAAGAAATGGGACTAGCCCCACCCATTCCAACCCCACCCACACATTGCCCTCAAGGGACTATGACTCTCAACAGGAAAGAAAGCCATTTTTTTGTATCATTTTGGGTTTCATGAGTAGGGAAAGCAAAAAATACATTTTTCTTTCCCACTCTCCACAAACCTTTCCCAGATACACAATAAATGAACATAAAGTGCTCATGTTCAGGGCAGAACTAGCCAACCCTGGAAAGAGGCTGCAGAAGGATGAGAAAGAATATTTTGTCTTTTTTCTTTTCCCCTTCCTGTGAGTCCGGCACATACTCCTGCAAGTCCAGAATAGCACTGGGCTTCTGTTCCAGAAGCTAGAACCCTGAATAGGAGCACTCCTGTTACGAACTGGGATATCTTGCTGTTTGTCACCAGTTCTTAATTAGCTATTTTGAAACTTATGCCAGTTTTTACACAGCATCAGTGCAACAAGGGGACACGACAGGATGAAGAATAGAATTAAGCACCACATATGTTGCAGCATAGCAGCTACATTTTGAACTGATTTTTCCCCCTTTTACCTTCACTTGGCAGTCGTTCCAAATTTGATTGTGTTATGAGTGTTTGTTAAAAATACAGGACACAAAGGCAGTATCACTTAGCAAATACCCCATATACTTCCACACCAACATTTGTCTCCTAGTTACAGCAAGGGTAATATCATCAGCGCCAAGCAACCTAGATGGGAATTATCAATCGGTTACCAAGAAACCTAATGATTTCATCAATAATATTTTACCAGTTCCAAAGGTCATTTGGAGAACTAATGCCACACGAAATGCGCTCTTCCAAAGTGGGTGATCTGATGGTGGCTGTTAAGGGTCAACACTTCTTTTCTCATTTCTTTAATTGATACTTCCAAATGAGTATTAATTGAGCCGCAATGAGAAGTGTGCCGTTTGACAGCGCCAGTGACAGGATGGAAGTGTCATTTGCACAGCCACCGCTAACACCCTCAAAGCGTTAATTCCATTTTATGTCTTTCACATTTAATAGCAAATTTGCCATTTAATCTTTAAGACAGAAGTTACTTATTCTCAATCTACCTCTCACTTGCACTGATATAATCTCATGCCACTCAGACTGGCCTGTGGCATGAAGCACGTCACACTTCCAAATCAGGTCCATTTTTTCATTAGCTCATATCCTTCCTGAGATGCCCTCCTTTACAGATGGCTGATCAGCAATCAACACTAGTTTGTTTCAATCAGAAAAGCAGCCGTAACTTCTCATTTAAAAACTGTTCCTGGAGAAGCTCATTCGTTAAAGACATAAAGCTGGGGAAACAATGACTGTAACAACTGATTTTTTCCCTCTTTCTTTCTTTTAACCCACAAACCCAGAAGAGATGCCGGTTTCTCTTTATATGAAGAAAAAGACAGCCTGTAGCATGTTATGGCAAGTCATCTCAAAAGCTGGCTAGTCACCAATAAACTATAAATCAGGGGTGTGACTAGAAAAGGCAATGAGAGATCAGAGGTACTGCTTGGAATATTCCCCACATATCCATATAATGTATTTAGAAAGAGCATTTTTTTACAAAAAGACACCAGTAGGCCCAACAGAAAAATGAAAAATAAAGCTCACAGCACATGCGCACAACCCTTCGCATGCACACATTTCCTTCCTCTGTTTCTTGCCCAGGAGTACAGTGTGTGTGCTGGCCTTTGAACCAACTTGACTGAGGTTAAGTGTTTACACTTTTCAAAATGATGCCTTGGCCCCACACTGGGAGATAACTGACATAAATAGAAAGGAGAGCTCGAATTCCTTTCCTCTTTGTGCTTGATCAAGGAATAAAACACTGACAAAGGCAACAAAAAAGTCATATTTCAAGAATGAGCAGCTCGCATCATATTTAAAGTTTCCTGCCCACCATTTTAACATGTGCCTCACTCCAGTTTTTAAATCTATATAAATCCTGTAGTTCGCTACACCAACAACACTCCGCCGTCTAGATATGTCTGTCATTTCTCAGCTTCCTGCCCTCAGTGTTTTAATGCCACATGGATTTGTCTGCCAAAATGCAAAACAAAAGCACAAACAAACAAACCCTTCCACAACTGCTAAGGAGCTCCAAGTGTTGCAGAGAATTATAGGGGTTTCCTAAGTTTTGCAGTCGGTTTGCTTGGAATGCCAGTCGTATCATTTCAGTGGAGCAGTTGTTATATAGTAAGAATTAATTCCAGAAGCCAGAAGGTTGGCAAAAGTAGACACTCCAGTTTTTAGGATAGTAATGGATTGACATTTCTGATTGTCTCACCAAATAACCTTTCATAAGTTTCCATGGTGCCCCAATTTCTAGGTACAGTGGTACCTTGGGTTACAAACGCTTCAGGTTACAGACTCTGCTAACCCAGAAATAGTACCTCAGGTTAAGAACTTTGCTTCAGGATGAGAACAGAAATCATGCTCTGGCGGCACGGCAGCAGCAGGAGGCCCTATTAGCTAAAGCGGTGCTTCAGGTTAAGAACAGTTTCAGGCCAACACCATACCAATTTAATGAAATGTGAACAGCAGCAGACAGTTTGGATAACAGCAACACGATCAAAAGATGAACAGGTACAGAACAGGTACAGTCATTATTCACTCTACAAATGACTTGAGTATGTTTCACTCCCATCTTGCGCTTGTTTAAGACAGGTTTGGAAGAATTCCACTCTCTTGTTCCTGCAGCTGTACATAAAAACAAAAACTGGAATGCACCGTATTTCCAGCTATCCAGGTCATCAAGTTAGCCCCCTTCTCAGTAAGTAAGCCTGGCATTCTTGCAGCATGAGACCAGTGCCAGTCATTTACCCTACTGGGTCTGCCTCCCTTGCTAGGACTTCATGGGCAGGTTTTCAGAAAATATGTGGGAACTTGCAAACTTGTGTCCCACCACCCACAGCCTGGCCTGAAAGAGAGCAGCGCAGCAATAACTGCACCACATGATCCTTCCTGCAGCGTGTTTCAGTTTTTAGATTGGCACTTAGCTTCCTGTAGAGGTATTAAGGCAGCTAGTAAAACCTTGGATTCATCTTCCTAGTGAACTCAACCACCAGAAAAATCATAACCTCGTCATGAGACGAGGATACATTTTGTTGCACTTTTTGTTCTCATTATGATCTCTGTCACGAGAGTGTGTTATCCCTGCATGTCAGCTCCTGAGCTGCTGGTTTCTTTCATCAAATACTCCGCATTCTTGTGACAAAGTGGTGTAACAGGAACAGAAATGGCCCCAAATGAAGCCATTCCTATGACAAAGATAGAAAGACTGTAATGAGAATGGAAAATGGCACAAAATCAATTCACGCTCATGACAACTTTAAGATTGTAATGAGGACAAGAAAAACAGTCTGAAATTTATCAATTCTTGTGACAACCTTGTGACAGTAATGAAAGCAGCAAATGGTATGAAATTGGTCCACTCTTGGGATTGACACTGAAACAAAACCAGAAAATAGCACTATGCTTATCTGTCCTTCTCACAACCCTGAGGGTGGCACAAGAACAGATGAGGTTAGGAAATTAACCCATTCTTGTTATGAACTATTGGCATGCAGCTTAGAGTCAACTGCTCTTTCTCGAAAGGAACAAAACCAAAGATTTGCTCCATACATACCCTTAATCCGGGTAATTAAGTCTAAGGAAAGTGATTCCAAGTGTTTATATATGGCTAAATGACACCTTCAGCATAATAGTCCATTCTGCAAAACAAACACCTGGACAATACAGGATACAGAGGTAAAAAATGATTTGCCACATATGTAAAGTAAGACTTTTAAAGTGAATTCTACCTGTTGTTCTACAGTTCACCTTTTTAAAATATGGATGTGTGTCCAACTTCAGAGATCAGCTGACTGAATTCAAGTGGCCATTGCACACTGCAGGTTTCAACTCTAAGTCTTGCATTTTAAGGTAAGTTGACCAACAAACAACTAAGTTAAGCAGGGGTAATTCTGGTCGGCACTTGGTGGGAGACCACTTGGGAATCACATGTTTGCCACCTTGGGTTTCATAATGTAAGGGACCCAGCTTACTGTCCCAAAAAGGTCCACCTGTCGGAAAACAATCTTGAACATAGTTTCCACAAACACATAAATTGGACACTCTTTGAAACATCCAGATTAATTTAGCCCAAGGATCAGCGACAGAGTGCCCACAAACACCAGCATCTCCTATGGAAGCCACAAAAGGTTTCGGTAAATACCCCCCTCAAAAATAAACAATGCATGAGAGACTGTGGGCAAAGTTTGATCTGATCAGAACAATTTCTGTGTGTAAATCCATTTAATCCAACCGTGGTCCCAGTGTTTGAGCAAGAAGAGCATGCGCAGCCCTATGTTGGTGGAGAGGCCTCATGCACATTCTAGGAAGAGCAAAGAAAAGAACAATGGCTGCTTTGCTTTGCACTTTGGTCCAAACCAAGGTGTTAATTATTATGAGCAAGCTGGGAAAGCCTCAGGACTGGAGGTGGGGAGAGGGGAGGTCTTACTCTTTCCCTATCTAACATAGTTTGGGTGGAAAATTTATCTTTGAATCTTCTACCTGCATTTTCCATTTGGACAAAAAAGTCGAACTTCCTTTGCCCTGCCCTGCTGCTCAGGCTTCTTTTAGGCTGCTATTTACACAACAAAAAAAATCTGCACGTTAATTGTATTTGCACTGTTTATCCTGTATTTAAGTTTGTCCCTTAGAGCCCATGCAGGTCGATCATTTCTATACTGGGCCTTTGGGCGAACAGGCAGGTATTGCCAGTGCAGAGGTGGCATTGTTTATGTGAGTCGTCACCTCTGCATTGGGACTTGCCAGTTTGCCTGGGATGATTTGCATGACTGCAATGGCTCAGAGCAGCGCTACCATAACCATGCAAATAATAGCAGGCAGGATTGGCCAAGTTTGCATACTAAACAGTGCTGAGCTAGATGGACCAATGAACTAATGCAGTATACAGTAAAGCACTTTCCTGTCTTCCAAAAGGGGCTAATGGGGAAATCAGGAATGGAAAACATAGCATTGCTGACTGTAATTTGTCAATTCAATCTGGGGTCTGGGAAACATGGGCTGTGTGAATGACTCTTGGGTTTCGGTTCACAAATATTGCCTACAACAGTCCTTTTAAACCCACTTGCTTTAATGTAACAACTTCCTTTGTAAGTGAAAGTGAAACTAAAAGATGAGCAGTCAGTGGAAAGAAATTAAAATCACTGTCTGCTTGGGGGAAATGTGCTTTTTGATAGCTCCGTGGAGGATTGGTCCACTTATAGAGGGATATTGGAACAATATGGAATAGCTAATAGGATATCTGATGAGAAAAAGGTGGCAGTCTTGCTGAACGTAATTGGGATTAAAACCTGTAATTTACTGTATTGCCTAACAGCTTCCCATTTAACCAGCCAATATAGCATTTCAACTAGTAAAAATCCTACAAAATCACATAACCCCAAAGCCACTAGTGATTACAGTGTATCCACTTCCATAAACAAAATCAAAATGCAAATGAAGCAATTTCTGAATATGTGAATGAATTAAGAAAATTAATAGAGCACTGGCAATTTTGAGAGAGCATAAATGATACATTAATGGCCTTCTTAGAGTATGAGATGCAAGAAAAAGCCAGCTATCTGCTGACTTGGAATGACCTGATATCATATTTATCAGAAATTATTATATCCCTGGAGATTGTAAAAGGTGGCATGGAATTGAAAGAGCAACATGTGAATTTTAGTAACAAGATGTCCAAGTGGATAACTTTCTGTAAATGTGTATTTCTGAAAAGGGAAAGTGTTTCTCAATGCAAATTTTTGTTGTATTCAGCACAAGACCTATACGCTCTGTAAAACAAAAGGGGAAATGTGCGGGCCAGGTGAAAATGGCATAGCAAACCCTATTCAGGGAAATTATAAGATCTCATACTCAGCATCTTAGGAGAGGAGACATCATGGGAGTTCCGTTGCCAGGAAGATTTCACTTCAACCCATTTTTCCCCCTGATAAGTTGACATAGCTTTGTGGACAGGACATCTGAGCGGGATAGAGCCAGTCGGTGGTGCTGGGGACTCACTCGCTGGATCATCACTTTGACGTGGTGTGTGGGCTTGCATGTTCCTATGACCCTTGTGAGCAAAGCCGTCAGGAATCTCGTACTCCCAGCAGGGTCACCCAAGGCGGTAAGGTCAAAGGGAAGGAGTTAGACAAAGAATGATCCAAGAAGTCCTCAATGGCAGAACAGGCGGATGATAACAAGCAGTATGTTACAATGGCTGTGAAGGCAGATGAAGGCTGCAGCAGATAAGAATTTACTGGTCGTCGTGACTATGCATGCCATCGGAACAGAGGCTGACTGAGAAGACTGTGCGTTGGTCAGCGTGCACTGATATACACACATAAAAGTGCCTTCCAAAACCCATCCCAAGAAGAAAGAAAGAAAGAAAGTGCTAGGGAAAGAGTGGTCCACCTTATGTCTATAGGGGTATAGGATGTCCCAAAGTGTCTCAATCTGAACTTGATTCAAAATGGCTCCCACAGCCTGAATCTTCCACTATCCCATTCATACATCTCTTTCCCCTGCCCAAAAAGTTGGGGGGAAAGGCAGGAGAAGCTCCTTTACGAACAGGAGAGTCCCCACAAACCCTCTTATTGTCTGTTAATTATGCACAAAGCATCATTTCCTGTTGTGGGGTTGTGGGACAATGCTAGATCAACAATTTCACACTTGAGTTGTTCGAGAACTCTTGACTGTATGCCCTCTGGACACAATGACTCGTTAAGTGTTAATGTGTCAATTAGCTGTAGAACTTCATCGCTTGTCATGTCTATTTCACTTAGCTCCCCAGATGCCCTCCCCGAACCAAATGGTTCAGGCTTTAATATCTGCCCAACGTATCTCTCAGCAAAGCCCCATGACCTCTGTGCCACTTATTTCTGGGGCTTTTGTAAACTGCTAACTGCAACCACCCAAGCTTCTTAAAAAGGACTTTGAGACTGTAGGGCATTAATTTGTATTTATGCTGTTCAAGCCTTCTCAGCTGCTCCCTCCAATATCAAATCAGGATCCAGAAACGATCTGGCTCTCTCCGTCTGACTTTATGCCACCAATTATACAATCTTTATTAAGTCACACAATTCCCCACAATCAGAAGTTTGTGCTGACAACTTGAGGTCATAATCTTATGCTTATGTGTTAATTTTTAAGGTGCCACAAGACTTAGTTGTTTTGCTGCAACACACTATCCCCTGAAAGCTTCAAATCAGTCACAGGGCAGTCTAGTTTGTTAGATGTGACATTAAGTGCAGTTTTGCATTTAACTTGATGGGGTTTTAGAAATGCCTAATTCACCAGCTTTATGGGGAGCCTATAATACTTGAAATTATAACAGGCATGGACAACAAATTCAAGTACAGTATTTTCTCCCTTGCTGCAGCCTTTAAGAAACCCCCTACCAATGCAAATAGAGATTTTGCATAACACCATAACCTAAACAGTGGTTAATCCCAACCATGGTTTATTTAAAGTTCATAAACTAGAGTTTGAAGTTGGCGTGTTTCCACAAACCACAGCTAAGATGAACAGTATCGGTAAGTTACAGGTAGGTAGCCGTGTTGGTCTGAGTCGAAGCAAATAAAAAAATTCCTTCAGTAGCACCTTAAAGACCAACTAAGTTTATATTTTGGTATGAGCTTTCGTGTGCATGCTGTGTATCTGAAGAAGTGTGCATGCACACGAAAGCTCATACCAAAATATAAACTTAGTTGGTCTTTAAGGTGCTACTGAAGGAATTTTTTTATTAGTATCGGTAAGATTAACCCAAGTTTGTCAAGGATCAGATGTAACAATACGATCAGGTGAATCTAAGTGAAACTTCTTAAAGCTGCGCCAGATTTGGTGAATGATCACAAGACCATGAAGTGTGCAGCAGCTTATCCTCATAACACTATAATATCATTTAGGGTTCCATGAGAATAGCAGAATTCAGGTAGCTAAAATGACAACAAACAGGACATTAGCAGGTTGCCAGAATTCATCTTCAGAGAAGTAATTCCATGGGCTTTTAACATAGTTGGGTTTCCAAAGAACAGAAATAAAATGAGGGTTTTGTGTGTGTGTTTTTAAAGGAATATGAGAAATAGAACTGCTTTAAACAATATTCAAACTGAAATGTGTTTCCTTTGAGAACTTGTCTACAACACGGACTCCATTTAATTCAATTTCATTTCATGTCTTAATTCATTTAACTTGATTCATGTAATTTAATACAATTTGACTTTCTTTAATGCAATTATCAGTTAAAAACATTGAATCTAAAAAAAATCATTCTATAAATGGTAATCGTTTTGCTAATTTAAAAACACAACACAACAAACAGCAAGGCCACAATGTGGACAGCTTCCACTGTGGGAAAAAAGGTTGTGGATATTGTGCATTTGATTTTGTGTGTGTGCCATATTTAAATTCTTCATTTCAGCTTAAATTACCGCATTCATATGACCTCCCTGAGCTAGTTGTTTAAATTGCATTCATTTGTTTACACTTTTTATATGCTACCTTTCAGTCTGTTACTAAGCAAAATGTTAAAACATAATAACACAATAGGATTTTTAAAGGCAGTGGTGACTAATGTAAGTCCTGGGTCCCAATGGTGTAGGTAAAACAACAATAATGTCTGTAACTCCTTGAGCTCTTCCTAGTAGCAGAGCTAACTGATAAACATTCGAGGGAGGGGGAAGAACCATGGTGTAAAATGCTTCCAATTTTTGTAAATGTTTATGTATATAGGAGAGAGGGGGGGGAGGGAGGGAGGGAGAGGGAGAGAGACAGACTCTATTACAGAAGATAGTGTAGCTGAACTCCTCACAGCTATGAAACCCAAATGGAGCTTCCAGATTCAAACACAATCCCAATTCAAACACTGTGGCCCACAACCTCTCCTTAGCCTGTCTTCTCCTCTAACCAACCCAGGGTGCTGGGATCAGACCATAGGACAGAGCCACCACAATCATGCCCTGGTTGTGAGCTCTCCAGAGGCATTTGTTTGGCCAGCGCTGAACTGGTAGACCTTAGTCTGCTCCAGCAATGCTCCCCCCCCCCACATTTTTAAGGATTTTTATGCAGTCCTGGAATGTGCAAAACAATAATGCCATTGAGCATCTGCAAACTACCACTGAGTAACTACAATAATAATTTTATTATTTATACCCTGCCCATCTTATTTATTATTTATACCCTGCCCAACATAAGCATAACAATGACTTTCGGACTGAGCCACCCAGGCAGGATTGATCCCCAAATCCCCACTTTGGAAAGTTCTGAAGTACTTTAAGTACAGCATTTCTCCTTGGGCACTTGAGGTACTAAACTCAGAGCCCTGAGGATACAGGAGACCCTGGAAAATCTAGGCAGGATTCCATCCCCCTTTCCCTACATCTGTGCTTAGTACTATTACAGCCACTTTCTGACTGTATGGTGAGGAGGGTAGCTTGCATTGTCATGAGTGGACTTGGCGAGAGGTTTAATCACGAAAATGGCAAGCCTGTCTGTAACACTCTGTGTGCCCGACTTTCACAAGACACGGTGACCTCAGAGTGACTTTGTGCTTGTCATTAATTTCTCTGTATAATGGGCACTTTCTGTTTAGGCAACTCATTTAACAAACACTTAAGGTTCTTATTGCCCAGAAGGGTCATGTGATAATGTGAGGATTCTGAAATGTTTCTCCACATCCACAGTCCCGTTACTAATATGCCAGGCATTGTTAGTATTTCACAAAACCAGCACATTTTCCCTCTGATAAGTGTTCCCGTTGTACTCTCATTTGTCCACCTCTAAATGCCATCTGCACTTATAAAGGGTAAAGCCCAGACTAACTAGCCTAATGCTGCGGATTGCTACCCAGAGTCAGTCTGCTGTCTGCAAAGGGATGTACTTGTATCAATGAGAGATAAATCCCAGCTAGAGATACAGGTCCTTGACAACCTAATCACTGAAACCCTGTCAAGTAACCCCTAATTTTGAAGCAAGTGGTTAATTCCCAGCAAATTGATTTATGCACTGTTTGAGGTTTGGCGAGTTGTGTTGTTCATCTGTTATTACCAGGAACTCAGCTCAGCCTATTCATTTAGACCACTGACACAACACAGTGCATCTCCCAAGAAAATTTCCTTTGTCAGCACATCTAGAATTTGCTAATTAAATCAACGATGGCATTACTCACTTTGTGGGGGTTGGGGGGGTTGAATTGCTCTTTCTCATTCTTCCAACCCCCCTCTTCCTCTCCCCCACAGAGATGGATATACTTTTAAATTCTGAATTTTGTAATCAAGCTTGATCTAAACTTCCAGTGACAGCACAGCAGCATACTTTCTTCTCCAGCTTTGTCCTCTGATTTAACACAGTAGACCAACAGTAACACCAAATCATGTTGAAGTAACAGGATCCAGTGTGTGTGTGTGTGCGTGTGTGAGAGAGAGAGAGAGAGAGAGGGAGAGGGAGAGAGGGAGGGAGAGAGAGAGAGAGAAGAATGGTGAACAAAAATAATGTTGATCAGAATGTTCAAGTCCCACAGTTTTAGTGCTCAGCAAGAAGGGTGGTTTTCATTCAAATGATAGGGTTGGCCAACAAGTATTTTTATTGTCTGATTATTACCGCTGAAGTGAATTTAGAATGCCAGGTTGTCCTCCAGACCCTGTAATTATGGGTCTATAATATCTCTGCCTTTCTCTCCTCTTTGTACTGCTTAAGAGGAAGAGAATAAAGGAGGGTCAGGATAAATCTTTTACACACACACTAACTTTACAAAAAAAGAAGAGAGAAAATGCTTTCCCCCTTGCAAATAAAGCTATAAAGAGCAAACTATTTGAGCAAAAAAAGAGGGGTAATTATGTCAAGGTGACAATGAAACCCCTATTTCTCATTTGCAAGCAAAGACATTTATGTAAGATGGAGGAGTGCTGCTAGTGTTTATAATAGGAATGTATTTTGGACCTGACTCCTTTTAAACCTGATAGTTGGTTTCAGTAAATTATATTGTAGTGCAGAGTTGCAGCTACAGTTTTGCATTGCTCATTTTCATTATAAGAATACTTCTTGAAATATGTCAATCCTATGACAAGCTCTATGTTAAACAGCAGATGGACAAACTATTTCCTTTTTTGTTGTTGTTGTTCTATCCCAAGATGCTGTTTTTTTCCTCATAGGAGAAAAGATGCAAGTCTCCATCTCTGTCCCCCACAGGTGTGAAAGGAATTTTTTAAGCAAACAAATGAGTTAAGCAGTCCCATTCCCACCTGCTTTTAAGATGCCTGTGTAATATCTAGCTCAGCTATCCAGAAAATGAAATTCTGATAGCAAAGAGACTACAAGAAAGTTCCTTAAAAAGATAATAAAAAATCCTGTTTTGATGTGAAAGGAGAAGAAAAGTCACCCAGCTAGATACATATAAACATAAAGAGACAAGCCACTGATTTCTGATACAATGCACTTATGAATGGACTTTACCTGGTAGTCAATTAAAGTGGAGAAACTGTAAGTAAAGGGAAAGTGGAAGAAGATTATTGTTATGCAAAAGAGTGTCTCAGCTAGTAAAACCTGGTTTGGAACATGAGCTTTGTTTACTTGTTAGGGTCATCTTGAATCAAAGGGAGGCATTCTTGCCCTGGAGTGCCTCTTCAATTGAATTTCCATTGGAAATAGAGAATTCCTCAGTACCATTCTTACTTACTTAGGTACCGGTATTTACTCACTCACTCACTCACTCACCTGCTTACCTGCAAAAGAGAGGTGGTTCTGTTTCTCTCCTTTCCTCCTCACCTCCCTTGTACCTAGAACGCTGCTTGGGAAGAGTCCCAGCCCCAATAACCGTCAAGAGATTTCCCCCAAGGTTCTTAAGAACATCAGATTGCTATGAGAAAATTATATTCCCCAGGTCTTCAGGCACCTGGTGTACTGGCATAGAAACACTCAAAGCTCCAGCGAAGTGGGGCAGAATGGTGAGAGTGGGAGACACAGGCAGACAGCTGCTGCCAAAGCCCTAACAGGAGCCGTAAATTAAGTAGGGGGGTTGGGTCTCATGTGGGGCAATAATTATAGACAAAACTTCCCCCCCCCCAAGTGCTCCATTACGCATCTTGTAATTGCCAATTCCAATACAAAAGAAGTCTAAACATATAATGTGTTCTAGTGCAGCATCCCAAAATTGCTTAATTGTGCGTGTGTGGGCCCAGCTAGACTGATAGGGGATGCGTGGGAGATGTCTCTGTGGTAATGTCTAGGGAAAACAGGTGATAGGATGTCAACACCGTCACCATTCCCCTTATTTCACCCCAAGTCATTAGCATAAAACAAACAAAACACAGAGTAATTCAGTGGCAAACATATTCCTTAAGTGGCTGGCAATAAGGCATAAATTTAAGAAAGCCTGAAGACAAAGGAAGGGAGAAGGCAACATTTAGCAATTCCTGCTCTCTGTACTGCAGCCATGGCTTGTGAACACGAACAAAACAGAAGCCTCTACAAAATTAAGGGAAGATGCCTATTAACAGCCATGCGAAATACAGCAAAGATAAGTTGTGCACACTTTAAAATCTATAAAACCGATACTTTCTTCGACAGCAGGACGGGTGAGACTTTAATGTAAACCACCATTTTATATTACAGGTAGGTAGCCGTGTTGGTCTGGATCGAAGTAAAATAAAAAAATTCCTTCAGTAGCACCTTAAAGACCAACTAAGTTTTTATTTTGGTATGAGCTTTCGTGTGCATGCACACTTCTTCAGATACACTGTATCTGAAGAAGTGTGCATGCACACGAAAGCTCATACCAAAATAAAAACTTAGTTGGTCTTTAAGGTGCTACTGAAGGAATTTTTTTATTTTACCATTTTATATAACATTTTTCAGCAATCTGAAATGACAGAGCCAATTAATTGATGGCTTATGATGTTTGGGGCAGACAACAAAATGTTGCAGTGCATCCCTGAAGTTGAACACTGCAATGCTACGGAACAGTTCTGGATTTGGGTTGCTGAGCACGGACACTAGACCTATAAAGCAGTCCTGTAGCTCTGAACCTGCACAGTGTAGAGTATCCTTCTGCAACCCGGTGCCCTCCAGCTGTTTTGGACTTTTATCTCCCATCAGCCCCAGTCAGCACAGCCATTCTGTGTTCTAATCCAAAACAGCTGGAGGGCACCAAGTTGAGGAAGGCTGTTGTAGAACTATAGCTAGCACAATAGCACTCCTGTGTGTGAACAGCCACAATGATGTCAAATGACTGGCAGGTTGGTTGTCCCACCCACTCGTCAAAGGTTTCCCCTTAGGAGCACAGATAAATAGGCACTTCAAATAGGCAACACCCATCAATTCAAGCCGTCTTTCTGTAGGGATTGGACCCAAACCAAGCAGGCTGGAATCCACCACCCGTCAGCTACTGAAGGGAGAATTCAAACCTGCTCTCTCTGCATGGAAAATTCACATGTGCATATGAACCTGCCCCACACCTTAGGAATGGTTTGGGGGAAGTGGCCTTGAGAGCTAATTGGGGAGGCTGGGTGGGCCATATTTAGCACAAAGGCTATATGCAATTTCCTGAGTGCAACAGGACTTACTTCTGAGTAGAGATGCCTAGCATTGGCACTGCAAACTGCTGTAAAGGAAGAACACAGCAACATCTTTTGAGCATTGTGTCACGAGTTCTGGCTTGCAGTATTCTTCACAACTTTTTTTCCCCACTGCCTTTAGTTGATACAGCACACTTGACACCCCTTTTATGACTTGTTGTATTCTGTTAACTATGAATTTGAAGTTTGGACAACCCAGCAGTTTGTGGGGGAGATGGGAAGAAGGACAAGAAAAGGGAGTGAAAATTGTGTGCGCAGGATCTATTTCTTATGAATGAAGAGGTGAATACAAAATACCATTCAAGAAAGCTGTCATCAAGCAGCTTAAGAGACTTCTAATGACTGTTTCTGGTCCTTTGCAGAAATAAAAAGATGCAGCAATTTGGGCCTCTAAACTTCACATCTGAGATGGTGGTGGAATTGCTTTTAGCCCAGTCTCCTGATACTTAATCACTTCCTCTAATTAATTATTTTAACGGAAGGAGAAAGATTTTGCTAGGACACTTTGAAAGTTGTGAGACAATGGCTGTAACAAAAGACCCTTAGATATGACAACTTTGTTCTGCCAATGTAAATTTGCTGATTCTGGAAGCCAAGTGTGGAATAGTTGGTGCCTGTCTCATAACAGGGGCTTATTTGATAGATACAGACCTGTTTAAATACCAGCATGCACCACATTAAATAGCAGACTGCTCTATTCATTTGCATTTTTTACTCACTTGTCATAATCATATTTTTTTCCCCAACTTCGTTGTTCCTATCACTCTGATGCCCGAGTATGCATAGAATCTTTTAAAGGCAGAGGACAGTTAAAGCAATAATATTCCTTTTTAAAATGCTATTATAAATGAGCTACCTGAACTTTGTGGAAGCAGAAATCTTATGGAAATATCAAAATGACTTAAACAGGATTCTCATTTTCATTAATTGAAGAGACTCTCGTAGGCCTTATTTGCATGAGGATGAGCTAGAACACTGATGAAATGCCACCCCAACAGCTGCTTAGAGAATGCAGTGTTTCTTTTGGACATATGCTGACCTGATTCAGATGTAATTGTTAAATATATACATGGCTCGGTCAAGGTACAAGTTCCTGCATTTGAACCAAAAATACATATTTATTTCAATTTATTAATTGCTTCCTACTTAACACATGAAAGCAATTTAGCAATAAAAATGTTTACAAAAATGTTATATTAAAACAACTGAAACAATTTCATATATACAGTACAAGCAATTTCAAAACTGGGATAAAAATATCGACTTCAAAGGCTTGCTGAACAAGGAAGGTGTACAATTGTTGTTGAAAAGACAATAGACACAGTCTGTAACAGGAGGCGGTTCCAACCAGGAAACTTAGTTTTAAGTGTCCTCTCCCCATACATAAAGAAAGAAATGGTGTGAGCCCAAGGTTTGCGCCTGCTAATGCACAGAATGGTAAACCATGGCTTGCTGTTATATATGAACGCATTAAAGGATGAGCCTGAAGTCTGGGGTACAAACTGAAAGGCCTTTGGCAAAGATGAGATGAAGGAAGCTTTCTCAGTCTACATTCTTTAACTTTAACTGACAAAGCCTTGGTGAATCTTATAGCCACATTCTGCCTCTTCTTGTTGTACCTCAGTTTAAGTACACAATTGGTTCCGGAAGTCTGTACTTAACCTGAAGCGTACTTAACCTGAAGCGAACGTTGCCATTGAAAGTAATGGAAAGTCGATTAATCCGTTCCAGATGGTCCGCGGAGTACTTAAACTGAAAGTACTCAAACTGAAGCGTACTTAAACCAAGGTATGACTGTAGTAAAAATACATACACACTACGCTTTAGGATCTTGGGGTACTGTTCTGGTTGTCTTACCTCAAAAAAGGATATTGTAGAGTTGGAATTTTTTTTAAAAAAAGCAACCAAAATGATCAAGGGCCTTGGGCAATGGCTCATGAGGAAAGATTACAAAATCTGAAGTTTTGGAGATTACAGATAAAGCAAGTAGCCTACAGTCCTTACAGTAGGTGCTGAGGCAGATGTTATTCCAACCATAGTGTTGAAGCAATATTCAGCTGCCAGTGTGGTTTGAATGTGGGGTGCATCATCTTGTTTTTTTGCCTCAGGCAGCAAAATGTCTTAGCCCAAAATTTGGTCCTTTATTTTGGTCCTCTTTTTTTGCTGCACAATCAAACCTAGCAGTGAACACAGAACTTCTGTTAGGCCGGAAACTATTGAGTTTGGTTCTTTCTAGAATAAAAGTAATATGGGTGTCCCTGGAAGGAATTCATAGCAATATAGTCATCATGGTACTGTGAGCTTTCTTAGAAGAATAGCCGCTCATATCTACATATTGATATATGGCTGCATAGACTTAATGCTTAATGATCTGTGATGAAGATGCGATTCTGATGAATAGCAATGCTTGCCTTTTAGGTGACTAGTTACTCACATTTTAGCAAAATTGCAAATTGTTCCTAATGTAGCAATGCAATTTCTTACCTCTTCTCAAAATGATAAACCTCTCAGCCATTCGGCTTTCATATTTCCTTTTGCCTCTAATGCCTAAAAGGTAAAGCATGTTTACTGCTGTTATAGGTAACAGGCTGGGCAACATAAAATCCCAGTTTTCTCTGAAATACTTTTCTTGGTCTGGTAGTTATGGCCTTTCTTCCTTTAGCAATAATCATGCTGGAGAAATTACTTCAGAAATAGATAGATTTCTCTCAAAATTGTCTATTTATGTGAGTGCAGTGTTTTCTACAATGTAATGCCTGCCGAACCTGGCTCTTATCGAGCTTGTTTCCTAACATTTGGCCAGCATGACCTCATTGGTCTCCATTTTTAGAAAAGCCAGGGTGCCTCCAAACTGACTCCATTTTGTGGAAGAAATTCAAATGCACATCGGAAATTTGTGCAAATGGAGTAGGACCATAAGAGTTGGAAGGAACCCTCAAGGGCTCTGTTGCCGTAACAAAACAAATCCACTTTAAAGAAAACTCACGGACTTTTAGGAATGTGATGGGGAAATGCCCTGCAAACTTTTGAATGATTGAATTATTAACAGGGAGATGTATAAACACCCTGAATGCAAATCAGGATGACTATTCAATAAAGAGATCATCTGGATAAGTCCCTGTCTACACATATGTGGCATTTATTTTGTTTGCCACCTGCCAAGACCCAGCCATTCATGATACACCTAGCTTTAGCTGGTCCAGGGTCTATTGGCTGCCAAGCGAGGAGTACTTTCGTTTTAAAAAGAGGCAGATTAGAAATGTGCAGGCAGGAGCTGGTACAGCAAGACTTTTAAAAGTTTTGGTGCTAGTCTTATGTGGGGGGGGGCAGCATTTGTGCTCTGTCTGAGGCAGCAAAATGTTTTGGGTTGGCACCGATCCTCCCATACCACTCAAATAAAGCAATCACAATAAATTATTCTGTGCGTGTAGCTGCACAGCATGTAGCTGCAATACTGTCTTCAACAGTTCTCTGTACTTTATTCTTCCAAGAACATAGGAGGCTACAGGGCCGGCCCTACGGCCAGGCTGGGTGGCGCAGGGTGCCATGGCGCGGATCCGCCACACAGCAGCGCTCTCGGCAGCAGCGCTGTGCGCTAAGCCCGCCCACCAACCCCCCATGCAGCAGCGCCATCGGCAGCCGCACTGCGTGCTGAGCCCGGCCGCCCGGCCGCCTGTCGTGCTGGAAAACGGGGGGGGGGGGCGGCGGAGGGAACCATCGCACTGGGTGCCAGAGGTGCTTAAGACGGCCCTGGGAGGCTACAAGTCAGCCTCCAGATCTTTCTACTTCCAGGTACACATGTAACTCTTGGTGGCTCTTCTTAACTTAAATGTTTGACAACTACTTCTTTACAAAACCCGTTTCACTCCTAGCAGGGCAGTGATAGAGAACACCATCCCCAGGGGCCAAATGCAGCTCTCCAGGCCTCTCCCCAAGCCACATCCACTTCTCAGCCACACCTTCTCTCTCCTGAGGCCACACCCCTCGCCAGCCTGACTTCACAACCTCCTTGCATGTTGCTGCCTGGATGGAATGTGCCCTTGAACTTTGGTATGCTTCTTGCTTGCCTGCATGGAAGGTAGAGGGTGTGATATGCATAGCTGCCAAGTTTTCCCTTTTCTCACGAGGAAGCCTATTCAGCATAAGGGAAAATCCCTTAAAAAAAGGGATAACTTGGCAGCTATGGTGATATGTGCGTCTGTACAGAGTTTTATTATCATTTATTGCCACACCCACTTTTGCCTCTGGCCCCGCCCACCACTGACATATGGTCCTCAGAAGGATGCCCAGAAGGGAACTTGGCTCCCAGGCTGACAAAGGTCCCTATTGCTGCAGCAGGGCAAAGGGGACGTTTTTTGTTCACCTTTTCTCCCCTTTCCCTCTTCAATTTTTCTGTAAAATCTAGATTAGGAGGAGAAAGTTAAATACACAGAAGCTGCTACTCCCAATATAGAAGAGAATGTATTATGCAACAAATCACCCCAAAGCCAGCCCACCTGTTTCTCTCTGTAAAACAAACATACTGCCCACTCTCCAACTCATTACATTCTTTCTAAACCGTTGTTTTTCTTCATGTACTCAATGGCATTTTGGAAAGCCAGCCAGCAGTTTAAGTTCCCACTTGTCCAAGCTGCAAATGTATAATGCAGTGTAATCAAAAAGACCATCTGTATGAAGTTAGGCCCATGCTTAAATGCCTCATCACACGGATACAACCTTAACTAGCAGCAATTAGTTTCTGTTACAGAACATCAGAGTCATTGGTGAATGTTTGCCCAAGTAGAAGTCGGATTTTGACCGTCGAGAGTAATGTTTCCTTGCAATAGTTTAGGATAACATGAACCCTCATTTTAAGAAGGGGGTACACCTACGACATGTCTGTCTTTGAATTTATGTGTGCTCTCCACTGCACCAGTGGACAGTTTCATTTGAGTTTTTCTTCAATGTGTCTTTGAAATGAAGTTTGCAAATCAGTGTCATCATAGGTATACTAGAGTCTGTATTTAAGTTAGGAAAGGTGCGGGTAACAGGCCTTCCTGTGATGCTTCATCATGATTCCTAATCTCAAAGAATGCGTACATTGTACCGGGGCTATAAAAGCACACAGTGCCAGAGCTATAAAAGGCAAACACAGATGAGTTGGAACTATAGTCTTAACTATAGTTGACCAATAAGAAGCTGGCTTCAGGCTCAAACACAAGCCACACAGCTGGATCCCTAAGGTAATTGTGTGGATTCCCAGTTGAAAAGCTGCCTACGGTCCAATTGAAAGCTAGCAAAATTTAGCTAATCCTGATTAAAAGTCAGCCGGCACACCTTTACATTATGTTGTGGGGCAGCACCTTATTCAAAGTGCCATGTATATCTCATAAGCCTATAGATCCGTTCTGCATAACTCTTACAGGGATTACGATTAACCCAGTGATGAAAGTGGATTACCATGTTTTGGCAGAGCTCCCAAAATGTTATACTGGTACTCTAAACTAAGTGATGAAATTGAGGCAACCTTACCATTTAGAAATGTATGATGCTTAGATCCTGTCCATTTCTCAGGGCTGGATGTTTGATTATTTGTCCTAAGTTCTGGACAACTTGATAAAGGGTGGAGCAGCACCCTCTGGTTCTACACATGAAGAGGACACCCCTTGAATAAACCAAACACACGTCTTTTCGTTAGGGAGAAGAAAAGAAAGCTAGAAGGGAGCAGGGCACTGATATGATTCAGATATGATTAAAAAGAGGATATTTGTCGGGAAGTCGACACTGGAGGAAAACACAGGTTCTGAACACCTCCCTGGGGAAAAGTTCAAGCAATAAGAAAATGCAACTAACCATTGTTCATGTGCATTATGCTAGCTTTACAAAATGGGGAGGGCTGAGGGGGGCAGTGTAGATAGAACTGAGCCTCGCAGTATCAGGAAAAGTATTTGGACTGCATTTAAGTGAGAAGGATTAGCTTGCATGATGTTGATTTATAAATGGCAACATCCAATCCCTTATATTCTCTACTGCAGTCATCTCTCCTGCACAGTAATTCCCAGTGTTCCCTTTTGAAAGCCCTTGATACTCAGTTAGCCCCGAGGTATAATGTTTGATAATATAACTACTGCTTCTGTCACTGCATTTTGTATGAACACATTATATGTGGCCCAGAATGGTAAAGATTTATGTATGGGTATGAAAAATAAAAATCAGCATTGATTAAAAGCCCCAGATAGGCCATCTAATACCGCCCAAAGAACATCAGTTATTTTGCATTTTGACGTGGCGATTGATAACTCATAAATGCAAGCAGGAATGACAAATGCGGATGGAAACTGGCTTTGACAAAAACGATAACAGTATCAGTCTCGAGGGGCGATGGAGGTATAAGCAGGAGCTGTTTAAAATATTTAATCATTTTATGAAGGCTGCAAGATGTTGTTTGACCCTGAAGGAGTGTGAATGTCACATGGATCAGAAATTGCCAAGTCTTTGAAGTGAAATAAAAAAATGGTGTTATTATAGATCCTTCTTGACATCCTATCATTTTTGTATAGGATTAAAAATATGTATACAAAGCTCTAGATAAAGGACTCTAGCAAAAGATGTCTTGGTTGAAGGGAAGAAAAAAAAAAAGCAAAGACATACTGTTGTGAATTTTTACTTCAAAATCTCAGAGCATCTCTTTTATATTCTTTTAGAATGGCATGAATAGATCCAGCCATCCCTAGTAAAAAGATTCCTGTGGGTTTTTAACTACAGGGCAAATTACATTTCACTTTTGTTCTTGTGCATTTGACTTGTGGTCCTGGGAAAAAATATCTTTTTATCCCAACGTTTAGCTAAGAATTGGCTATTATAAGTGTGTGTTTGTGCATTGTGTGTGTGTATTCATATAGCACATAACTGGATGACATTACAGATAAACGTATAGGTGGTGTGCAAGTATATGCTAACATGAAGGACTAATAAAAGTTCCATAATGGATCGCAGCCAACAGCTCATCAATATTATTTTTAAAAATCATACCAGTTATTTCAATTTTTTAAATTTATAACCCAACTTTAATTGATAACACCCCCTCCCCCAAAAAAATGCTTTCAGGCAGTGTTGTTATTATAGAGTAAACCATTCACTATAAATAATTACAGAAGAATTAAACTGATGACCCCAAAAAATACATTGCACTCAGGTGTCTGGTGGGGAAAAGGTCTCTGCTTGTTGTGTCAATGTCTCAGTGAAATGGGTTTGAGAGGATTCTGGGGGGAAGGAGTTCCGCAAATGGACATTACAAATGGGAACCTGCACTTACAGCATGCATCAGCTTTCAGCCACATGTGATAGTTCTAAAAACTGGGCCCAATCAGTAGCCAATTGCTCATTACTCCACGTGAGACTGGTAGCCTATATATGAGAGCTGGTTGCTGAGCTCTGACTAGTCCAACTACTAATCCAAATTCAAGCATAAATGTGTGAATGGAGTATCATATAATGTGTTGCATGTGCAGCAATGCACATTTTATTATGCTTTTCTGTTGTTTCCTTCTATGTAGGTTTCCATTCTGTTTTGCTTTACCAGTAGACCTAGATAAATAAGACCTAACAAAATAAAAAAATTCCTTCAGTAGCACCTTAAAGACCAACTAAGTTTATATTTTGGTATGAGCTTTCGTGTGCATGCACACTTCTTCAGATACACTAGAAACAGAAGTGTCAGACCCTATATATATACAGAGGGTGGTGGGGGTGGGTGGGAATGGGAAATGGGCTGATGGGAGTGGTAAACCTGTAGATGGATGTTAATGGCTGCTGATGGCTGCAATTAGTCCTGGGCTGAGGTGCTAAAGAAAGCTTGATCATGCATAATGAGATAAGAATCCGATGTCTCTATTCATCCCAGGTGCTTCCATGGTTTTAAGCTTGGTAATGATCTCCAATTCAGCAACTTCCCTTTCCAGTCTGTTCCTGAAATTTCTCTGTAATAAAACAGCTGCTTTGAGATCTTGTATAGAATGTCCTGGGAGATTGAAGTGTTCTCCTACTGGCTTCTCTGTCTTGTGATTCCTGATGTCAGATTTGTGTCCATTTATCCTTTGGCGTAGGGTTTGGCCTGTTTGTCCAATATAGAGACCTACTGGTTTTTCGGTCTTATGGTTCCTGATGTCACCCTACGATTCTATGAAATTTAGACCATTCCTTTTCCCCCTACTTCCTTTCCAGCCAATGTACAACCCTATTAAGGCAGAAATGCTCCCATTTAACTCTCTTTTACTCCCGTGGTGTAAAATCAGCACACTGGCATTTAAATTGGCTTCAGCACTTAACTGGATATGCCTCTGTAATGTTATTATGGCTTAATTTGTAGATGCTCAGGAAAAGACGGTTGAGAAACATTTCCTTTCAGTGTCTGCATGTGCCTTGTCCGTATTCTTTTTTCCCTCCCTCTGCAGATTGACCTAATCTGTGTATTTCATCAAAGCAACAAATCATTAAACTCTGGCATATAATTTGCTTATTTGGAGGTTGCCGTGAATATCTGCATCATTTCCTTTTCCTCCCATTTAGCGTTTTGCTTTCCAATTACAGATATTTCTCTTCAACCTGCATTTTGTGACCTGAACTAATATTCCCTGCTAGGAAGCGGCTAAGCTTCTTGCTTGCAATGTACTGAGGTCCCCGCACATTGTTTGAGCCACTA
Source organism: Zootoca vivipara (assembly GCF_963506605.1). NCBI lineage: Eukaryota > Metazoa > Chordata > Lepidosauria > Squamata > Lacertidae > Zootoca > Zootoca vivipara. Next base: position 54,635,879 of record NC_083283.1, on the reverse strand, counting down.
GGAAATTGCACATATAATCAGTTCAGAGTACAGTGCGGTCACAGTTCTTTGTGTTTCCTGCTTGAGCTGATCCTTTTATTTGCTTAGGATACGGGAGATGCTTTGTTCGGAGCAGCAGAAAGGTTTTAGCTGGTGCTCATTTACATGTTTCATTGACTGCAGCTAAGCACACCAAATATATGATAGGCAACAAAAGCCCATAGAAAATAACCGCTGTCACCACTGCAGCATGCTGCACCTCCTGCAGCAAAATCTGCACTGTAATAAACCTTAGCCCTGCAGTATCTAGAGATAGCTGTTCCTGAATTCAGAGGTGCCAAAACAGCAGCAGTCGAAAAATGTCTGCCCGGGGTGGTGGTATGGAGGGGTGGTGGTGGTGAAACAAGAGCAATCTCGTACAAGGCTCAGCAGAGATACTGCCCAAGTGACTGCTATTTTTGGTAGTATTCACACCATTTCTGCCTGGTGCATTCAAATATTTATTCAAGAATTAATGCCGTCACTAGATTCTTTTTGTATTCTGTTTCCATTCTGTGAAATCGCAGGAAGCACGAGAAGAAGGTAAGCGCCCACCCTCCAGACTTGCAGCTGCCGCTCTTCATCAGACCTCAATTTTTTCAGCAATGCACTTTTGACCCTCTGTGCCCTATTTATTATTATTATTATTATTATTATTATTATTATTATTATTATTAATTTCCCCTGGTATCATCACTGTACAGAACATTTTGCTTCAGTGCCACAGAAGAAGCTATGTCGTAACATGTCGGGCACTGGTCATTCTAGCTCAGTACTGCCTCCACTGACTGGCAAGGCCTCTCCAGGTTTTCAGGTAGGAGTCTCCTTGCTGGGGATTGAACCTGGTGTCTATGAGATGCCACACAGTTATCTACCACTGAGCTGCTCCCCAGATTTGTATCGGCTTTTGCAAATGGTTCGGCGCGCCAATCCATGTATAGTCTACTGGGCCTAGAAAATTCTGTTGCGCTTCCCCCTCCCTGCATTACAGTCACACACAAGGAATCCAGAAATGAAATATTTGTGGGGGAAAGTTGCTGCACGCAACGCCAGGGTTGGATCTGCACATTAAGATAAGGCAGCTTCTCAAGTAACCTGGTCCCAGGTTGTGGAATGAGAATATTACATATTATTTCAGAACTTCTATAGCCTTGTTTGTTAGGGTTGTAATGCTAAAGGACGAACAGGAAAGAAAGGTCAGGGGACCACCCTGCGGGTCCACATCATGAAGGACGCACAGATACCGCACAAATCTTCCCCACAGCCCCATTCCACGCAGAGACACTGGAATATGCAGTTCACATCTCACATAAATGCCCACTTGATTCATTAGACAGACACATCGATAGATGTTCACGAAGCTCATTTCTACTCTGTCTTGGGCAAGTGAGATTTATGCTTTATCAGACAAGGATAAACTGACTCACAGTATTTACTTGTCTATTCACCATGTTTCTTTTCTACATAGGTAGTTCTAGTTTTTGCCTAAGGGGCCGAAACATGCTAGCCAACCAGCTTCCAGACTAGTCAGTGGGGCATCACAGTGTCAGATGCAATTACCTGTCCTGCCTTCCCCATTCTAAGCCTTTAGCACAGGAAATATCGAAAGAGTTTCCAGAAAGGCACATGCACTGACAGGTGCTTGCAAGGATGCTGTGCATTGCTTTGGTGGCCCTTGACTATTTTGAGCTCCCTGCTGCCTTCCTCTTACCTTCCTGTTGGAAAGGCAGCACTCTGTTCTGTAACGTACTTTCCTCCTCTAGCCAGGACAAAAGTGGCTCCCAGCTCTGTGCTGCAAATACCTGTCAGGTTGGTTCATCTATTCTTGTGGTGCTGCAAAAAATGTTCCTCAACTATCCTAGCAGGCTTCACTTCCCTGCAGCTGATGACACCGTGTCAAGAAGACTGTTGTCCCAGAATCCCCGTCCCCTTCACCTCCATTCAGGATACCATTGTTGTTGCCAGGGGATAGGCCAGCTGAACCTTGGCTTCACAATAGAGAGAAGGGCACCACAGACTGGCAGGAAAGACAATGTTTAATTATGAAGGCAAATAATAAGTTATGGTGTTAAACATACACATACCAATAGTTGGATGTACCGAGAATCAAGAGAACCAAGATAATTAGAAATGAAGAGTTGTGGAGATCACAGGTGACGTCTTTATTAGGCCTGAAAAATCTCAGAGCTTGTTCTACGAATAGACTGAAGTTCATGAAGTTGAAGGTGGCCTGAGAACATAGACCGTGGTAGCTCAGAAAGCCCACTTATTCCTTCATGCTGTGGCATCCTCCTTCACAGCTTTGTGGGGTTCATCCATGTGAGGTGTATTTAATACTAAGCAAAACATGTGGTGCACTAAACACTTTATTAATCAACACAACACATTTGTTTCTTATTTGTGATATTTTTTTAAGTCCTCATGAAAATTAGTCAAATTTCTCTATATATACATATATTGTTAAAGGCCACTCCACTCTCTGAGCAGTACAAGATTCCAGGGGTCCGGGCGCTACCCAGGGTTTGTGTTTCCTCTGGAAATGAGGCACAGTGGAGACTGTGGTGCCTTTAGGATATATGGCTTATTCACATATATACAACCTGATCCTGTGATGGTGGGGCTCCAAGCATTACACTCCCAGAGGATTCCGTTTCTCCCATTCCTGCAGTCTCTGATTCAAAATGTCAGCCTACATTGGGCTTTGACCCACACCCACCCAGTTTGCCGCATTTAACTGACTGACACGTTTTCCCCTTGATCACACCACAGCCAACTGAAATCCCCAAACTTCCTCCTAATGAAAACTCTGGCACTGAATTCCAACTATGATCTCAGAGCTCAAGGAGGCGGTCCACCCATTTGCTGGCGGACACAGAGTATTTGCTTTGCTGATAGCCCATCTCTCTGCCTTTGACTCTTGCTAATGGTTCATCTTCTCCCAGGCAATTTCCTGGGCATGGAAAAACTGGTCTGTCCTGTATTTTGACACTGCCAAATTAAAGCATCTGGCAGCCCATCTTAATACTCCAAGCACTGATTAAACACCAACACTGATTAGACCCAGGAATTTAGTGGAATCAAGGCTCCCACTAACTCATAACAATATTTTCAAATGCAATTTTTCCCTATGCACATTTATGCACAATGTATGATGCATTTTGCATGCCATTTTAAACAATGTAGCCCTTTTTTTGCCCACATAGTTTGGTTAGAGAACTGCATTGCAAAAGTTGGAAAAGCACACATTTTGAAGGATAACTGCATTGCAGTCCACATAACATTTCTGGAAAGGTGAAGTGGGTAGGTTCACATTCAGATGCAAACCAAACTGAATTTCTCCCCCATCCCTAATTCATGTATGTGTTGACCATGGCTCTAAATATGCCACAGATTGCTACAAAGGCTGCAACCTTGAGAATAGTTTGCACCCATGTTTAATTTAAGATTTCATTTCCCTTGCATTATTAGTTTGTGGGCAAGGCAGCTTTATTATACAACATGCTCTTGTTACAGGGGCCTGCAAGCTCTCCCAGTAACAATGCTTTCAAGTCAATTGCTTTAAGCTTCATCAGTTCTGCAGAGAAGCAGCAAGGTGCTGAAATAATTTGTCCCCAAGATTATTCTACACACAAGTGTGCACCTGTGGGACAGTCTGGTGCTGCCACAGCTCACACTCTGCAGCCTTTTAGCAAAGGGCATTTTGAAATAGAGGATGTAACCATTTTGCAAGGCAAGGCGGGGGGGGGGGGGAGAGAGAGAGCAGCAGGTCTTCAATCAGAACATGATGTCCTACCAAAAACCAAGGGAAGATATATTTTAATTGTCTCTCCGCTTTTAAAGTCTTTTGTAGGTCATTAGTTGAGTCCTCAAACTTCTCGGAATGAGTCTTTCTAAATTAGGAAGATAACAATCTGAACTTCATCAGATACAATGAACGTACACATGCAAATGGACTGTAATCTATGAAAGCTGATGCCATAATAAACTTGTTAAGTTTCTGAGATGCCACAAGAGTCTGTTGCTTTTTCACATATCTACCCCTCTGCAAAACACTGGATTGTATTCAACGTAGCACTAAGGTGAACATTCCATCCATCAACACAAGGATTTCTCCTTGCACGGTGGGGTGTTGCTCCCTTCCTGCCCCCATGCTCTCCCTAAATCTGGTTGGGGGGGCATATTTGTTTTAATTGATTTTTAGCCATGTTTTATATATTTTTGGACATGCATACCACTTGGATGTTGCTCTTTTTTTTAAGCAAGCAGCTTACAAATTTACTAAATAAGAAATAAATAAGCTTTTGGGTCACTTTTTAAAGTTCAATACTGCTTTGTGTCTGCCTATTTTCCCAAGTGCACTATGACATCTATTCACAATTCCTGCTCTCTTTGCTCAAAGTGTAGTTCTATTTGTCAAAGTCATGAAGACAACCACAACAGAAAGGGGGGTGGGGTGGATGCAATATACATGTACAGATCGTGCCTTTTAAAATAAGAGTGCAACAAAATCCACTATCAAAAATAGCTTTAAAATGCAGACAATTTTGACTCAGAAAGCATCATCCATTTTAACAATTGTGTCCTAGTTTTGATGGCTACAGCGAGGAATTTGGTAGGGTTGGAATCTGCCATTAAAATTGAAACATAAACTTCATCTGAGTTTTTCTAAGTGTAAAGAAGGAGCTGGGGAGATAAATCGAGATCTTATATCCCTATAAAAATTACAATACAGAAGATGGGCTAACGTTTCAACTGAGCCACTTTTGCAAGGACAAACTCTCAAATGCCAAGGCCGCCTGGTAAATCGATCGTCCCTAACTGCTGATGGCAAAGCATTGAACCTGGCCATTGAAAATGCTCTCCTTTACCTGAGACTATTTAGTATTGCTAAATAATGGTTCTCATCAAAGCTACTCATTAATTCCATCATTGGGAATAACCCTACCTGTGTTCTTCCTCCATGAAGCGCCCTCTTGACTCCTGCAATACATCTACACCATACATGTAGAACACTCTCTTATACCACTTTAACCGCCATGGCTTCCCCCAAAAGAGAACCATGGGAATTGTGGTTTGTTAAGGGCGTTCCCAACTGTACCCCTGCAAGGGGTCTCTTAACACCTTTTTCAACCCAAGCTTCAGGAAACATAGTATACCACACATTTCTTATGTACATAAATAAACTTTAATGCAAAATATGTATTTTGCTCTTGCTACAGTGCATATCACAGAGAAACACTTTGATCTTGCATAAACTTTTCCTACTACTCATGGCAGCAACTAAACATTTTGCGGTTGTTGTTTTTTTCCTGTCACCTGGTTATCTGTATCAGCTAACAGCAAAGATACCTAGAATGATGACGGGTGTGATTTAAATCAAGTTTCTAACTCTTTGGGCCTGCAATTCTGTAAATACCTGGAAATATCTCCCATTGAGTATAGTGAGGCTTTCTTCTAAGTAAACATGCCCAGGATTGCACTATCCAGAAGCAAACCTTGTGCACTATAGAATACATATCCTCATAAGAGCAGCAATTGTGTTGTCTGTTTGGCTCTAAGGAAGATTACTTACTTGAAGGCTACTAACTGGCTACTTGGCTGATAGCTACATAGAACAGCATTTCTCTGTGACATAAGGCGGGTTCACACAACACCTTCCCCCCCCACACACACATTGGCAGTATAGGTGATTAGGGTTACATGGGGCAATGGCAACATGCAATCAGGTGTCACACTCCCTCTGCTATGCAAAGCAGCCATACACACATATCAGCGCATGGGAACAGGGTTCCCCCATTGTGTTGAGCAGGCTTAACAGGGTTCCACTGAGAGAGGCATAGAGCCACTGCATACAGCTGCCAAACCCACAGCTGGAGGGATGTGTATGCCATATGTGTGTTGTTGGAGGAGAGTGGGTCTAGTTTGCTTGAGTCCGCAACCACTTCCTGTGTGTTTCCATGCTAATGTGGCTCACAGAGTCTAGCAGAGAATGTTTAACTGAACCACTGTGACATTTTTTATAATGCTTGCCCTCAAAAGCTAGAATATTTGCCCCCACTTAATTATTTGCATGGAAAAGCAGACTTTTCAATGTGTTAAACAGAGAATCGGGGAATTCATTTTAAGTACATTGGTGTTACATTCAGATATTTTAAACAAGGTTGTTTGTGGGGGGCATTCCACATAATTTATTTATTTAATATCAAAATGAAAACTACAGTTTTCAAAATCTCATTTGATTTTTTTTGTGTCCATTTTTAATTTGATTTTTTTAAAAATCCTGAATGGGGAGGAAGCAGAGCTAGATTTTTAACACTTCTGAGAAAGATCGCTAAACAGAGGAAGCACGGTCTGAATGATTATGTGTCAATCTATGAATGAGCTCTTTTTTGCCAAAAAGGCAGATGCCACTCAGCTGGAGAAAATTCTGAGGTGAGAAGCAAAGTTGATGAAACATTGAGAAAGTCTGACATACAAACAAACTAGGTGCATTTACCTAGAGGAAGACACTGTGGTGGAAAATGAGGAGCTTGATGGAGACAGATCAGTATCCTTTTTTTTAAAAGTGAGTGAAATTCACTTTTTAGGAGCCAACTCATAAAAGAACAAGTAACTGGCTAATGTTGCAGTAAAGGAATAACGTGTTTGGAATCTGAGCAAGACAGACATGCCTTCATTAAGAATACTTCATTTCATTTCCCCTCCCTTCAGTTATTTTACATTCCCCCTCTAGAAGCCAGCCCAGATTCTGTGATTCCTAAGCATGCTCAGTCTCCACCGGGCAGTTTGGGTTACCCCACTATATAAATACTGTATTTCTGGAAAACCTTGAGATTCCCCCAAGACTGTTTCCATTGTGGCAAGATAAAGACCCACTCCCAGACAATGAGTTTGTATTAGGATTGTACAGGGAGGTTTTGCAATCACCTTCCCTAGATATTTTGAGCAGCATATGTGACTCCTTTGAAATTAGATTTAGGGATTCCTCCACGTGTACAGGGTTAGATTAGATACCACCGACTTCAGTTCTAGGATTTCACGTAGATGCACCTTTGACTTTGATTCAAAATTGGCTTTTGCTTCAAAACTGACTGCCACTTTTTCCCAAAACAGGCTTGTCTGTTGGAGTCCATGACTGTCTGCTTGTGTTCAAGCAAATGTCTCCCTTACCACACAAACACTCTTTGCAAACGTACTTATTTTTTCCACGCCGTATTAACCTAAAGCAGTAGCAGTGAAATGTTCGCAGAGCCCAAGGTATGCTACTTATATCGCCTAATTTCCCATGTAGCCTTCCAATAAGCAGCATGTACTCTCTGGTGCCTTGTACAACATTAAGCATCCTGATTAATAATTCAAAAGGTCTAATTCTTAGTCTAAATGGAGCAAATAACAGTACTGGAGTTTTGGAGACGGGAGGGAGGAAAGCAAGCGAGCTAAAAACTTCCAGAGCTCTTCAAAGGCAAAGATGCAAAACATTTTTTTTCAGGCAGGCAGAAAAACGGCCACGGCCCTTGCATTTTCTCCATTTCGTACCATCCTCCCATTTCAAATATCCTTGCTCCTAAACGCGAGACAACGTGTGATTATACAGAAGTGGAATCTCTCAGGGAAATGAGTGAAGGTGCTTGAATTTGTTCTGATTTACAAAGGCAGCGTATTTCTCCACCCCCTTTAAAGTAGTGGAGCGGGTGGGAGAGGGGGAGACACCTTCTCTCCCCCCCACCCTCCATATAATGGCAAACAACCTCCTGCAAAGTCAACTTCTTTTTCTGAAAGTCATTGCTAGTTTTATAATTTCTGAGTCATTAGATAACAGATAGAACTCCACACTTAGTGGTTTCAAATGTTTATGGTCTGCAATTCATTCTTAATGAGCTCTCTCCATGTCTTTATTCTTCTTCACACACCCCTGCTGGGAAATGTCTTACTCTGCCTTGGCTTTTTGTTAATGATTCCACAATCATTTCAGAGCCATTTCTTCTGCCTTATGTAATTCTGACACGGCATAAGAGTCGAGCTCTGCAGCCTCACAGTTGGAAATGTAACCTTTAATGTATTAATTTTTCTTGCTCAAAACAATTTAACCTCTGCTGTAGTTTTCAAATTGCTAAGCCTCCCAATTAAACGCCTTCCTTAAAAAGTCCTAGAGGATTTCCCCAATATTATATTTCAACAAACCCTACCTAAGACAAGCTCCCTCCACCCCCTCCCTCCCGGTATACTTTACACATTCATTATCTGTTTTGCAAATGCGATCCATGTTGTCGATTTAAAAAAAAAACAACAACAACAACAACAACAACAGGAGGATAACAATTAATTAAACTGGTTATGAACACTAAATAAAAGAAACTGCACAAGAGGAAACAAATTATTGCAGAATTAGGAGAAAGATGAGTCATTGAGGCAAAAAGGCATATCTGTCATATTCTCCCTGGCAGCCAGGGACTGGCTGTTTAGATTAGAACTGTCCACATGAAGATCCAGCCCAAGCCAGAAGCGGCCGGAATGTGAAAATTAATCACGGCAACATGAAGTCTCTATCCACTTCTCTCTCTCTCTCTCTCTCTCTCCACCACCTGGTACTTAATAGTAAACATGTCCAGCAAGTTGTAGGGCCTGCTGGAGACATTCTGCACCAGCATCAAGCTGAAGGTAATACTTTTTCATAGTAGGGAAGGTCGCCATAATTATTTTTTCAAGCATTTTGGCGAGACAGAATCTCCCATTGCTTATATGGGCACCACTGCTAACAAAGTTAACCAGGTGGCTGACTGCAGATCGTATTGCAGGCATGGCTTCATTTATTATCTCAGTACTAATCTGGTCTCCCGTTAGCAGGAGCGATCTCTCTCACTCTCACACACACATCTAATGCTAGGGTGGCACTTAAGTGTTGCTTAAAAAGAGCCCCCCCCCAAAAAAAGAGGACATAAAATACACAGATTTGTAAATGGGGGGGAATGTGATCAGGTATCTTACCTGCTCTGTCCAGATACTAACTACTGATAGGCAACTCCGAAGCCCCAGCTCTCCCTTCCTATGGTTCTTTTTTGGACTTGGACTTCTACTAGACAGCCCTTCAGTAGAAGACTTTCGTTTGACAGCACTTCAGGCAGAGAACTGTCCTCTTTGTGAAGTAGGTTGCATGCCCACCAGAACTACACCTGTGTGTAGCTTCATACTAAAACCAAAAAATTTTTTTAAGACCACAGCATCATATAAACCATTATACAACAGTATCAAATTAGTATATGTGGTAGTCAGTTTGCTAGGGAGTGTCCTAGGAGTGGCCACTGGGACAATATAACACCGGTCCTAAAGGATCTTCACTGGCTCCCAGTGCATTTCCAAGCACAATTCAAAGTGTTGGTGCTGACCTTTAAAGCCCTAAACGGCCTCCGTCCTGTATACCTGCAGGAATGTCTCTACCCCCATTGTTCAGCCCAGACACTGAGGTCCAACTCCTAGGTCCTTCTGGTGGTTCCCTCACTGTGAGAAGTGAACTTATAGGGAGCCAGGCAGAGGACCTGGTTGTGACTTCCCACCCTGCAGAATGCCCTCCCATCAGATACCAAGGAGGTAAGTAACTATGCAAACTTAAGAAGACATCTGAATGCAGCCCTGTATAGGGAAGTTTTTAATGTTTGATGTTTTATTATAATACTTTTATATTTGTTGGAAGCCACCCAGAGAGGCTGCGACAACCCAGGGTTTAAATAATAACAATAGCCCACTGTGGTTCCTCAGTAACTAGTATTTACGGCCATGAATATCAGTTACCGACACTAGATGTAGTATATAGCTATCATGACTAGTAGCCTTCATCATATGGAGAAAGATATGTAATCATCTTTCCCTCCAAGTGAGTCATTGGTCTGATGTACATATGGGGGGGGCATGCAGAGTTCTCAACTGGGCCATTCATGATACAGTGGAACCTCGGTTTTTGAACGCAATGCATTCTGGAAGTCCGTTCAACTTCTGAAACGTTTGAAAACAGAGGATCAAAGGGATGTCAGCAAGTTCAATGGGGAAAATTGAGAAATGAGCCTCAGAAGTTGAATGGTTCCCAAGGCATGTTTGAAAACAGAAGCATTCACTTCTGGGTTTTCGGCGTTTAGTTTCCAAAACGTTCAGCAGCCGAGACATCCGAAATCCGAGATTTGACTCGTGTGTGTGTGTGTGTGTGTGTGTTGAATGTATAATGTACATTTTCTAGCATGCCATTAGGTATTGCACTGCAGATACTTTTTTTATATAGAACAACCCTTGTAAATTAGCTTTCTCGGCAACACTTTTTTGAAGCTGCAACTACAATTAAAATAAATTGAAAACTCAAAGTTTGGGGAACGTAGCTCTTAACCGGCTGAAATGATTGACAGACCTTTATGTATAGATAACAGTAATATATATTTTACAAATCTTTGGCAAGAAGAAAGCAGGAACCAAAACAGAAATACCCATTTCATAAGTGTGAAGACAGTTAACCTTTAAACAGATGGATAACTCCAGACAGCACTGTAAAATTAATAGAGCCTAAACGGTAGGTCTCAAAGCTACCAAATACATCTTTGGAGACCATGTTTTTGAGATAACCATAAATCATTTCCCCCCTTATCAGTCCCGTATGCATATATTGGCTCCAAGGCCTGTTAAGCTATAAATATGTATGCCACAACACATCGTCAACTGATCCAATACTCTAATATCAAAGGTTTGTGATCTAGTTACTCACACTGTACTATCCGCTGGTTCCCATTATATTAGTCATAACAACCATGTTATTGCCAGTGAGGGCTTGAGACACATCTACCGGGAGCCCTTGAATTAACTCCAAGAGCACTTCCCATGGGGGTGGTCATTACTCCCTTTATCTTATTTGCAAGGCTCTCGCTCACTAAATCACGTCTTTTATCTCAAATATGTTTTATTCTCTCCCCAGCCGCGTTGCTGAAACTGCAAGTAACTATATGCTTATGCGAGAGGCAACATTAGAGATGGGGGAAACCAAATACTGCATTTAATGCGCCACATCTGAAGCTGGTCTACCCTGTGGCAAAGCTCATGTTCTAACATGTACCGCAAGCAGATGCATGCTTATCAACCACCCAAAATTAGTAGGCAAAGTCATGACGCTAAGCTACTACTAAAGCATGCTCAGCAACTAACTCCATTCACAAGTCTGACATGGTCAAATTCAGAACCAGAATGTAGACTGCAAAGGGACTGAACCTCAAAGCACAGTGCAATGTAGCTGCCAGCCTGAGATAGGCCAGTCCGGGGAAAACCCTTTCAATTAGTGAGAGAGATGACATTGGCTGCAGAATAAAGATGAAACCTGATCTGATGTTCTCTTGCCTGGATACTGCATGGACTGGCTGCTAATTATGAAGCCGCTTGATGAGCAAACAGCACTCCAGATTTAGAACATTACAGCAGGCATCAGTCAAGTTGTAATTTAAAGGGCCTAGTCGAGGAAAAGCCTTTGGTTCATTTAGCATAAAATCTACCACAGTGAAATGGGTAACAAAGTGACAAATTAGACAGAAGAAGTGGAAATGTTTTCACACGGGACAGTGGTTCCCAGCTATTGGGGGTGGGGAGGTATCTGAGCATTTGGCAGGAACAAACTTCTGAGGTGTCATTTATCTTAAAGTATGTGGTTGGAACCCCTCAGAACATCAAACAGCTTTCCAACGGCAAAAACAGAGCGTTTGTGTCCCCTCCCCCCCCTGCAGCCTTCAATGCCTTCCGTAAAGTGAAGTCTTAAGGGTCAAGGGATTATTGGAAATGGTGTGACTGCAGACAGAAAGGGCCAGACAAAATCATGTGTGAGTGGAAGTAGCCTTCTGCTCATGCTAGTCACCTTCAGATTCACTTGGAGGTCCAGCCAGACTTGCCCCACCATTTTTGCTCCCCAAACAAAACAACATGTCCTGTGTTACATCCACTGTTTCAAACTTACATTTTGCTCAGGCAAGCAGCTTTCTATGCAACCTGAGAGCAGTGACTGCAACATGTTCCTTCACCCAATCCTTTAAAAAAAAAATCAATACTGTATTAATATTGTTAAACTGATAACCTGACAATGACCTAGTTCATATGATGCAATAAGCCAAACTATGGCTGAGTAAGACTGTGAAAACATGTGAGGTCCTGAGGAGGAGCTGCTTCGTGCCACCCTGGTCCTTTTATTAGCACAATAGCAAGCTAAGCCAAGATTTGGCTTGACATGGTATCTAAATTGGGACTCATGGTTACACTTGGGCTTACTGAGGAGCAAACTCAACCACAAACCCTGGTTTGGATGACACATAAAGCAAAAATTTGGTTTAACTTGGGATAGAGGTAAAAGGGACTGGGGTAGCTGTGAGCTCTTATCTTGGAACCTGCACATTCTCTCAGTCTTGCTAAGTTACAGCACAGGTGGCGCTGTAGTCTAAACCACAGAACCTAGGATTTGCCGATGGGAAGGTCAGCAGTTCCTGTTGCTCTGTGCAGCTCCTGCCCACCTAGCAGTTCAAAAGCACATCAAAGTGCAAGTAAATAAATGGGTACCGCTCCGGCGGGAAGGTAAACGGTGTTTCCGTGCGCTCTGGCACTCGTCACAGTCCTCCGTGCGCCAGAAACGGTTTGGTCATGCTGGCCACATGACCCGGAAAACTGTCTGTGGACAAACGCTGGCTCCCTCGGCCTGAAAGCAAGGTGAGCGCCGCAACCCCATAGGATCCTTTACCTTTACCTTTTACTAAGTTACAGTTTGTCATACTGTGTTTTGCGAACCAACTCTGTGCAATCCTATAGGTGCATGCTAGGAAATAAGCCCCACTGAACTCACAAGGAAGCTGAAATCATTCTGGGTGCTGCTTTCTGTATGCCTCTCTGTGCGTTTGAGAGAGGGTCATTAGATCATTTGTTGAATGGCATACATCCTAAAACATCTAAGGATTGTGGCTTAAAACCGAGGTGAGTGGAATTAATTTTCTTCAACTACAAGGATTCAAATGAAGCTCACTTTCCTGCCCTTCAGCCAAAGTCATAAAATGTATATTAAAATGTGAGAATTATTTTTCCAAAAAGAAATAATTGCTTTATAGCTTTGGGGACATTATCTTACAGGCCATCATCACCTGTGACCCATATGGGACTTTTCTTTTTCATTTAAGGAAGCAGAATTACTCCAAGAAGTTATTCTAGGTGAAAGTTGTTTTGAAATCACTGTTATTTTGTATATTGACACCTGCATTAACATTACACAATTAATTGCTACAAAACAATTGCTCCAGTTACTCCCACTGGGAGTTTGTGCCAAATCTGCTAAAATCTAAGGAGAACGAGTCCTGTTTCAAGTAGGGATTTTTATCATGGGACAACTGCAATCAAGGCTGCACTTGCAGTAGGAAAAATATATAGAAGTTTGCAGTCCATAAGAGGCATTAGATGTAAAACCAGGGACAACTGATCTGGTGAGCAATTGGTCTACGTCAATAATAGGGAGCCTTTGATGCTGTTGGATTGCAGATGCTGCTGGTTGTGTGAAATAAAGAGAAAAACCAGACCAAGGACTCCCTAATCCCATATGAACATCAGCTGTAGCCTTTCTTTGCCCCCCAATACCCTCCTTCTAGGCTACCAAGCTGAGATAGGCTTCTAGGCTAAGAACATTTGTCCTTTGGGACCCTTGTCCATCCCTGCACCAATCATTACAGGTGAGAGTGGGAGAAATATATGTGGGGATGGTTTCCATTTCATCTTCTGGAACATATCGCAAGTGGCCTGCTTCACAAAGTTAACATTTGAACTGTTTCTCCTGACTTATTTTTTGTGCATTTTCAGTATCACACTAAGATAGGATGTCATTAAATTGTGGAACAGTAGCCACTTTAACAGCAATATAATTGTTGAGAGGGGGATATAAACCTTTAATAGACTTTCAACAAACACTTTCCATTCAAGCTAGCTGCTCTGGTTTTAAAAGTATATGGCTGCAAATAAGCTACCGGTAGCAGTGCCACTCAATCAAATTGCGATCACAAATAAAAAAACCCAAACACTGTACTGCTGCTTCCTGGAGCGGTTATGCTCCCTAACCTCTCTAGTTCCTGCAGCAGCAGCAAGCTGATTAATGGAAGGCCAGTTGAGGACAAACCTGAGCACTTCGCTCATGAAAACTTAGCACCTCTGCTTGATGCCAGAGCTTTATGATGTCGGAACTTCTGCAACTTCCATTGCTCGCGCCAGAAATTACCTCTAGTAAGTCTTGTGCACTGCATCAATTCCAGTGTTTATCTCAACACAGGCATTTTAAAATAAGCATAGAGTAAAGCAAAGGACCGTCATTCAATTCAACAGAAGAACTGGGTGGTGTTGCTGTTTTTTAAGAGTGCGCAATTCATGCTCTTAACTATCAGTTTTCCTATTCCTGCAAAAGTGGCGCATTGCAGGTAGGCGCATTGTTAAACAATAGAACTCACTCCCACACAAGGCAGGGGACAGCCACCAACTTGGATGGCTTTAAAAGAGGATTAGGCAAATTCATGGAGGTCAAGGCTTTCAATGGTTACTAGCCACAATGGCTACGTTCTTCCTCCACTGTTGCTGGGATTTGTAACTGGAGAGAGTGCTGTTGCGCTCATGTCCAGATTGCTGGCTTCCCATAGCAATATCATCAGCCACTGTGAGAAAATGTTGCTGGACAAGATGAGCCATTGGCCTGATCCAGCAGGCTTGCCTTATCTTCAAAAGGAGGTGTATCCTTCATAAAAAGTACCTTCTCTTTCCCCACCCCTATTTTTTTTAAGGAAAGTGGATAGTAAAGCTGAAACAACAACAACAACAACAAATTGACCAGCTGTCTATGATATGAGCAACACTTCTGGTATCTAGCTTTTGCTAGGATAAACACTAATATCTCATCCGAGATAGCTCTCTCCAAAATACTATCCCTTTTAAGAATAAAGAATATATTTGGCATTTGTCACAACTTTTGCCACACATTTTTCACCATCCTTGTTTAATAACTGTAGTGGTTTTGGTAAGCGTTAGCACATTTACAATAAAAAGGGAAAGCCACTGGGAGTTTGCAGTTATTTCATTCTGCAGTACTGTATATAAATTAACAAAAAGCAGAGGTTTATGAATGGACACAAATAAAAGCAAGATGCTCAGTGGGACTTTGATGATAAATCAGCTCTCTGACCAATTTCCTTGAGCCTTTAGCATGGTAAATTTGAAACCAGTGAGAGGCCTACATGCCTCAATGCCTTCCTTTCCTAGCATTAAGACTGGCCTAAGACTAACCAGGAGGTATTCTTTGGAAGCAGGGGACTTAGTTTATAACCAATACAGGTGTTTACATACCACAGAGATAAATATTTTGCCATTTTCTCAGGAAGACTTACCAAGAATCACTGAAGGAGGAAGCGCGAGTGATTTGTGCTTCCTTTTCCCTTTCCTTTCCCTTCCCTTCCTTGCCAGAAAGAAGAAGAAGAAGAAGAAGAAGAAGAAGAAGAAGAAGAAGAAGAAGAAGAAGAAGAAGAAGAAGAAAGTTTGGTTCACCCATCCTTTCTTTCTCTCCTGATATTTTACAGAGCCACACACACACACACACACAGGAACAGTCTTTGATGTGCACTATCAAATTGCTGTACTTATGCTCTAAATAGGTTGACCATATTTGGAAAAGGATTGGACTCCTGTTCTTTCAAGAACCTTAAGGTAGACCTAAGTTCTAGAGACATCAGTGAAGGGGAAATGCTGAAAGTTGCTAGGCCTGAGAGCTTGTGAGAGGACAGAAACTCTGCCCTTTTTATAATGAGGTCACCCTAACTCTATCTTTACAACCAGTCTTCAGTGGCATGAGCCTTAAACAGTAAGAAAAAAAAGTGTGGGTAATCCCAGTGGGATTGACTCAAGTGATCAGCCCAAGGCAAGGAATTATTAGATGTAAGGATCAAAGACCCAAACTTTACTTCATGTGAACATGGCACCCTGAGAGACAGCAGAATGAAGGGCAAGGCCTAAGGCATAGACTTCTGAGATCCTGAAATCAGAGCAGAACTCATCAGAAACTCTCATCCCACTCCTCTTCCATAAGAAGTATGTACTTATTTCTGAGAGAACACTTGGGGGCCAGGCCTGTGATAATACAGCAAAGCAGCCTGGTGTAGAAAATGAGTCGGAGAAGCATTTAATTTCATTTTTTAAAAAGGTAATCATTTAAATGGGAAACCATGTGCTAATTTACAGGAAAGATGTGGATACAGCTCTCCATTCTGTTCTGCTGAGGCTTGAGTACACAGAGGAAGTGGAAGCGATATATAGATCAAACAGGTCAAGTCAAGTCAGGCAAAGGTCGAGCCCAAGCAAATTCAAAACAGGTGCCTATGCAGGTCAGGACCCTGGCCAGCTCCTACTGGCTGAGCTTAGAAAGAATGTGTGTCAGCCAATAGCTGGGGCCAAGTGAGGCCTTGTGTTGGCTGGCAAGGCATGTACTGCAATGCAACTTGACGTGGTTGCTGTAATGAAGGGCCCTTGCCCAGTTATGCAAATGCTGACTTCTACAACTGGGAAAGCATGAGGAAGTTATTGAGGGTTGTGTATTATGGTCAGGAGGGCCCAGGGGAGGGGCTAACCCCCCCTCCAGTGAACCAGCCCTCAACTGTATCTTCCTCAGGATAATGTGAGGGGTCAGGGTCAAGGTTAGGGCCATTACATGGTCACACAGGTCCTATTGAATGGTCTTTTAATGCAGGTGGGACTATAAATGCCTAACACTTGTTCCATGCAACTGGAGCTGGGTCAAGTCTATATTTGTAAATTGCAATACATTTATATACATTATGTTATATGTTGTCACATATGCATTGACATTTAATATGCCATATCCACACATAGGATAAGCCACAATGTATAGTGCACCCTTTACAACTAATTTAGTTTCCATGCATTTTGTAGTTTTGGTATCTATGCCCATGTATCCGGAGACTGGAACTGTTTATTTACTTTTTTAAAAAGCAGAATGTCATTATTTTTCATAGAATTCAATATCCCGAGTGTCCCAGAAGGCTTAGTGGACATATGACTGAGGAAGCTAAACAATAACTTTATTGCCTCTCTCCAGCTAGAACAGAACAAACACAGGAAGTTCCTAACTCCACCCAGATACAACAAAGTCCAGTGCCATCTAGTGACTATATTATATTATGACACTATACACACCCAAAAACTAATTTGGAGTAACCTTTATAGTGAATCCTTTTTCACATAATTTCACTTCTTTACACATAGAGACCACAGGAACTATCACTCAAACTAGATTTTGCATGTATGAGTCATTTCATTTCAGTGCTATTCCCAAATTAATGTGTTTAGGAGTTTCAGGACCTCAGAGAGAGAAAATGGAGAAGAATGTAAGAATTTAATACAATGCATTTACATTTCCTGGATCAAAAAGGGAGTGGTAAATGAGCTCTGTACTCTTGATATATGTGAGGGGCTTCTATGGTAGAGACATCAGCCTGGGCTACAATTATTCGCACTATTCATGAAATATAAAAGTTTTATTGCTGCTTCCCTGGAGCTGAAGGGCCAACATTTTTGCCTGAGAAAATTTAGCAGAAACGTTAGTGGTAACTTTGTGGGCGACTCTTTCCCCTTTGGAAGCTATTTATATCCAATTACGATCACAAACAAAAAAGAAAACAGAGTAACCAGAGAGAGAAGCAGCTCCACTAGAAAAGTGATACTCAACTTTGAAGAACTGAGTGAAATCTTGGCTCACTTCAGTTTTGTCATATTTTGACTTCTGTGAAGCTGGCTTTCAGGTCTCTGATGGGAATTTCAAAGTCACAAAATCCTTCTGTAGTGTGACATGGAGACATCACATAGTTGATGCTTGTGCCATACACCGTATAATTATGAGCAAATGTCAACACACAGTGACACAGCATCACAAACATATCAAGGGAAATAATGCAACGTGGAAGGGTGTCATATTGAGATTCTCTCACAGCTAATTCCATCTCAAACAGATATTCTATAAGTCCCTTCCTTCCTTCCTTCCTTCTTCTCCTGTGGACGCACTTCAGTAAAGTATGCAACAGAATGGTCACAGAATCACTGGATGCCCCTGAGCAGGTTACAGTTTCTCAATCCCCATTCAATTAAAGAATTGCAAAAACCTTAACTTGCCTCAACTGAGAATTGATGCAGAACAAAAAGTCTTACAAACCTTGAGTGGTTTGTGCACCTGATGCAGAAATGAGAGCAATGCCTAACAGTGTAAGCTTCCAAGTCCTTTTCAAGCATACGGATGAGGGAAGTATCTGTGAGCATGCAATGCAGGAATATGCAGCTGGCCCATACGGGGGCCAAACCCACAACCTTGGCATTATCAGCAACACGAGGGGTTCCACTCTCAATTGTTATTATTATTATTAATTGAATTTATATACCGCCCTATGCCCACAGGTTTCAGAGCGGGTCACAGGATAAAATCAGAATATAAAACCACAAAGTATATAATCAAAATAAATCAACAACTCAATAACCCACCCACCTCCATTTTAAAAGGGCATAGGATGTCAGTCAAATCAACCAAAGGCCCAGTTAAAGAGGAACATTTTTGTCCGGTGCCTAAAAGTATATAATGAAGGTGCCGGGTGAACCTTCCTGGGGAGAGCATTCCGCAGATGGGGAGCCACTGCAGAAAAGGCCCATTACGGACCTCTCAAAGTCTTGAGTTTTGATAGGAAAGTATTTTATATTGAAGCATCCAGCCATGTGCCAAATTTCAAATTTGCAAGAAATTATAGTAAGAGTTCATTCCATTACTACAGGAAAGCTACAGCTTCGGCAGCGGTTACATTTCTGGCTGTCATGAGCTCCAGCAAAATTGCAAAAAGCCAGAACGGCCCCATGCAACCATCCATACCTGTCTGAAGCTGGCACTTAGTGGACCTTGCCTACCTCCACGCAAGGTGGAGGGCTTTTTACCCACCCATTCACCCACCCCGACTTGCTTCCCAGGCTCTGGGAATGCCTCACAAGTATTCCTGCAAGCTCTCAGACAGCCCTTTCGAGGGGGGGGGGGCTTTCCCACTCTTCCGTCCTTTTAAAATTTTTGGTAATCAACATAAAGCTGCAATTGCGTAAGTGAAATAAGCATAAGATGCCAGTTACCTGTGTATCAAGAGAGGAAGAGGGAGTGAGATATGGTGTATATTGCAGACACATGTCATGTAAGAGTAAAGTGATCCGTTCAACATAAACCTTTTATTTTGCATTCCAGAAGGTGTGCAATCGAAAAAAGCCAGGCTAACAATAAATGCTATCCACCTGAGGTCTATAGCTTGTTTTGCGGGCAAGCAAGTTACATTTTCTGCTATTATTAATGCATAGCAAGGCCTTTTTCATATCAATTTGAAATTATACATTGGGGAAATCCCTGTACAACAGCAGCCAATGCTTTGTTTCCTCTGTGTGGCCCTTTGCAATTACCAGAATGTGCAAATATAATTTAGCTCAGGTAAAATTCAATCAGTCACCCCAAGCACAAAGAAATCTCCATCTCCCAGGAAAAACACACGCACGCACACGCATCAGAGTGTTTCCCTACAAATTGCACAAGGGAGCTGTAAGAATTTCTAAAACAAATTTATTAGAATATTTAAATTCAAGTTGTGATGGAAAATTTACTTAGATAGGAAGTGTGTGTGTGTGTGTGTGTGCCTTGAAATCAAGGCAAAATAGGGAGATAGCTTTGAAAGCTCCACATTTTTTCACACAAGGAGCTCCCAGTCAAAATTGCACACAGGATATTCAGCTGAGACATCACAATACTTCATACAAATTGTTGTATAGACATACTAGCAGCAATGAAAGACAGCACGCACCAGGCCAGGAAAGGGTTACCGGTATTTTGAGATGTGAAGTTCCTAGATATTTCTATTTGATTGACTGGGTTGCCCCAGCCACTCTGGGTGGCTTAACTTTATGAGGGTGGGAGACTGGATCTGGCCATTGGGCCAGATAGTTATATTCCCCACCTGCCAACTTTGGGCCAACTTTGGCATGTGGGCAGAGCCACCCAGATGTCAATCACCTGACATCACAATGTTTGTCAGTGACCCTTTTATGCCCACAAAGTGTTCCTCGAGACAATCAGCTGATTGTTGGATCTTGTGGAGCCCTCCTTGAAAGACCCAGCAATCTTGATGAACCTAATCTTACAAAGCTATTTGTAAATCACTCCACAAGACCTGAGCTCACATGGGCTCTGTGCATATGGTACATGAAGCTAATACTGTATGGGAATTGAGGATGGCCTGCTCTCATCTTCCACACATGCAGCATGCATGTGTGTATAGCATCCTAGCATGGCAGGCAGGTGTGCCCCTGTTTTTACTTCCTCAAAATGTAGAGTGAAACAACGGGTGCAGTCCGATGATTACATGATTTATTGGCATGAATCTGAAACAGATCATGGTGTAACAGTTACGCTAAGCTAAAAGTAAACTTCCTTTTTTTCATACTCCAGTCTCTCTGTATGCATAATTTTACACAAAGTTTCCAGTGCAAGTGTTAACAATACAGTAGTTTCAAGGCAAAACTTGTTTCTTCTCCTTTTTTTAATTGGAGAGGGACGTGTCATGCACTGTATCCCAGCTGCTCTTTGGGTGTCATTCTGATAAGTATGCTGTCTACAGTGTCTCCCTAGGGAATCAAGGAAAGATAGTGATTACGGCTGTACACACTTGTTATGGGGATTACATAGTAATAAGGATGTTATGCCCTTAAGAATAAGCAAATCGTGGATACAAAAAAAGAAGAAAAGGAAGCTAGAACTAGGTGTGTATTGTTAGGAACCGAACCTGAGCTAATTCAGGGGGACTTTTGTCATTTACTTGAAGTGGATCAAGACCCAGCCTCAATTGTGTTAATAAAGGAATATAGGTGCTAATAACAGTTACATTTAAAACATCCTCAGGCCACCTGTAGTTACTGCACTGTGCAGTGTGTCAGAAGATATCTCTGTGTTAAAAATGTACACCAAGGATTAATCAGGCTTTAAGACAATTAAAAGGCATTGCTGTTTTGCAGAATTTGACTGCTAATATCATGGGGGGAAGAGACAAGAGCCGTATCAGCAACGCTAGAATGTTCTCTGGGACTATCTGAAAACTCCAGGGAGGGAGGGAGAGGGAGAGTATTCTTCCTGGCAGTGCATTTGAATATCTGAAGAGATCGCCAGTTATTACAGTGTGCAGGAAAAACAATGCCACTTAAGTGTGAAGTGTATTAGGCAAACAAGATCTTTGCTTTCCCTGTAATTCAGTGTCGAGCATTTCAATTCTGCGCCGATCTTGCCTTCAACGCGATGCAATTTATAGCAAGAGAAAACAAAGAAAAATCAAATTAAGGATTGGGGAAATCACTTTTTAAAATATCTAGAGCATGCTTTATGCCTTTAAGTGCTGCCATAAAGAAAAACAAACCCTTTTTTGCAGAAGCTGTCGCCAGATTAAAAAATAAATAAATGTCCAGATGTCATTATTCCCCTTTACAAATTCTCAGTCCCTTGAACAGTTTGGTTAACCTTTTTATAGTAATTTATCATTTGGTATCATATAGAAATTGGAAATTTAAAGGAACAGAAAGTCATTGTCTAGCTCCAAGGGACTTCTGGTGGTTACAGGGAACTAGGCAGGGGGCCTTCTCGGCAGTAGTGCCCACCCTGTGGAATGCCCTCCTATCAAGTGTCAATGAGAGGTAAATAACTATACAACCTTTAGAAGATATATGAATGCAGCCCTGTATAGGGAAGTTTTTAATGTTTGATCTAGTATTATAATACTTTTATATTTGTTGGAAGCCTCCCAGAGAGGCTGGGACAACCCAGGGTTTAAATAATAAAAGTGTTGTTGTTGTTGTTGTTGTTGTTTTCTACACTCATTAAATGGGGGATCCCTTAATTAAAGTCAGAGTGCTTTGGTTACACCTGACTAGTTGCTATTTACATGCCACTTCCTTTCAAGCCTTAGGTGCAGGTAAAGAAATCTCTAGCTATTCTGCATAGGAATAATATGCACAAGTGGGAAATTAATATTTATTTAGCCTACACTAAGCTGATCTACAGCCCACTCCTGTGCTCCAGTGTACAGTTGCAGTAAAGCATAGGACAAGATGCTTGGATTCCAGCACCAGCACAAGTGACGCTGCAAGCCGCCTGCAGTTCTTAGGCCAGCCCTTGACATAAGTTTTGAGGGTTTTTTAATAGGTAGCTCTTCTACAATTGCTTGGAATAAGTCCAGAGGCACAATACTAAGTCACATGGGAGAATAGAAAAGGATGAATAGGAGATCAGAACAGTAATGTCTCCATCTTGAGGACACCCTCCTTTCTTCAGACCCCCCCCCCCAGCACTAGCACAACCATGCGGTGAGGAAAAAAATAATTAGTATCCTTGCCCCCCTATCTTCCTGGATTCTATTTGATCATTTTAGACCCCACTTCAGCATTCTAATTCACAGCAGGTAGACAAACACATGTATGGACATCACTTGATGGCATGCAGGTGGTTATGTGAATAGCTTCCAGCTACGGTGGACTCTCAACTTAAAAGGGGGTTAATATCTGGAGGCAGAGCATAGAGTCAAAATTGTGTATAGTCAAAACACACTCTCCCTGCACCTCCAAACACTCTCCCAAGGCCTCTGAACACTTACTAGTGGGCACTCCCAGCATAAATGGCAGTAGTTACCACAGGACTCACATTCCCTCCAACAATCAAGCATTAATCTGGAAATAATACATTGAAAGTGCTTAAGACCTTGCAGAACTCATATTTTGCATTTGATACTGGGAATTTGAGATGCCTGGTATATACTTTTCTTTAGATTTTTATACCCCTCTAAGGAGCTTGTGGTGGCATAAATGGCTCTCCCCCTCCATATTATCCTCACAACAACCCTGTGAGGCAGGGTAGGGCTGACAGATGGTGACTGTCCTAAGGTCGCCCAGTGAGCTTTGTGGTGATTGGGAATTTGAACCCGTCTCCCAGGTTCTAGTCCAACACCCTAACAACTATACCACACCGGGAGAATTGAGTGACAGATCATTGATTTATACAATTGTACAGTTGGAAGGGACCATGAGGGTCATTGCAGGAATATTTTGCCCAACATGGGGCTTGAACCCATGACCTTGAGATTAAGAGTTTCATGCTCTACCGACTGAGCTATCCCAGGTGACTTTTCGCCACATGAATTTTTGGTTATGCAAATTTATTTCTATCACTTCACAGCTTTGACCATCCTCGAATAATGCAGAAAGTAAGACTTAAATATGCAATCCTATACTTTTCTGCTCAGAGGAAAGCACCACAGACTTCAGTGGAATTTACTGCCGGGAAAGTGGGTACAGGTGTGTAGCCTTAACACCACTTCCCCTCAGTTGCACAGATTTTTCTACTCATTGAGTTGTGACTGGATATAGATTTAGCAAAACAATACACTCTAGAGTCAAACTCGGTTTGTCCAATATAAGAAATGGCAACCTATTTCGGCAGCACTCACAAGCAATGCTTGAACTGGCATTCAAGTTTCCTGCCCCAATGCAATGATGTTACCCCAACCGGCATTATGTATCAAGTGAATGCTTTCAGGGTCCTTGGGCGGCCGGGGAGGGGGAATCTTGTGTAGCCCTTGCTATGCTTCACTGGCCTAGATGTGTAATACAGATACAAAAGACTGCATCTGTTAACATACACTACGGAAACTGGGTGCCATCAAACCATTCCGATATAAAGCCCTCATTTAATTGTTCTAAGGGCAATTATTTGACTTCATGGTGTATGCTTCCTGTCTTCCAGTCTTATCACCTATATTTATATTTTCAAAAAGCTGTTCTTAAGAGCTTCAGGCCTAACTTGAACTTAATAGGCTTTACTTCCGAGTATTGCTTATGAATGTGGTCTTAGCCACTGACATCTCTAAACAAATGGCTTCTTTGTCTGGCATATTTCAGCTCTAAGCATGTATACTGTAAACAAATTGCATGAAGCCAAATGCTTTCAAAAATAGCCTTTTGGGTTGCTGACTGGCTTGCTCATATCCATTCCTGTGCTGTGCTACTTATCTGTCCTTTTATTCGTTTCTCCGCTCTTCCAAATCTCGCCTCCTTTTTGACCTTTGACATTGACTCTCACAGTCAGTGACTGCTCTAGTAATGCTGATTGTCCCATTTATCATGAATTTCATTTCTCTCCTCTTCCTTTCAAGTCACACTCACACATCCTGTTTTAATGTTGCACCTTAAACACCTCTTTTTGTCTTTAACTTACAACCGACTGTATAAAATGACATCAAGATTGTAACATCTCCTTTGCAACTAAAGTGATGGCATTTTTTAAACAGATTGCTAACACTTCTCTTTATTTATGTGGTGTATGCATAGAAATTGCAGCATATGTGCAGGTGCTAAATGCTATGATCCTGAAAGCACTTACAAGTTTGTATACTGATTTCAACAGGAAGACTTTTTGTGAAAGTGTTCTTGGGATTCTAGTGCAATCATTTTAAAATTTGGCTGTCAAGAGTATGTACTGACACCTTACAATGTGCGACTGCGGGGGAAATCCACAAGAAGAAATTTAGATGGCAGGGCCTTTTAGGCCCGAACTTTTAAACATTTTGCTTTACATCAATGTAACCTGAAGCCTCAGACATACTGCATTTATCTTAACATGAAAACTTGATGAGTCATCAATGTAAACCATATTTTATCATTTCCTGGGGTCTGAATTTGCAGAGTCAATCAGACACCCTGTTGAAATAAACACAGCATCTCCCTGTTTGGACTGTTGTACTGAATACAGATACAAGCTGTCTCTATATTTGTACAAGTGTATGTGTGAAAGAGTGTTGATTTGTACAACCCAGCTATTGTGTACATACGGTAGGTACACAATGAGGTACACCCATTAAATATTACATGTATGTGACGCTACAAGTGTACAGCTCAACTATTTGTGCACAGAGGTATATAGTTTGTACACTTATTGAATGTAATGTGTGAACACCCCCATTATGTTCTATATAGAAGAGGGAAGGAAAGGGTGATGATGATGTTGAGACCTTTTTTCAATATCAGAATGTATAGAAGATACAGCTGGGTGAATCAATCTACACTTGGTCCGCTTTATAGATCTTTTATAGTGGTTTCAGTATGTTTCTTCTTTTTACAGGTAGGTAGCCGTGTTGGTCTGAGTCGAAGCAAAATAAAAAAATAAAAAAAATTCCTTCAGTAGCACCTTAAAGACCAACTAAGTTTATATTTTGGTATGAGCTTTCGTGTGCATGCACACTTCTTCAGATACACACTTCTTCAGATTGGTGTATCTGAAGAAGTGTGCATGCACACGAAAGCTCATACCAAAATATAAACTTAGTTGGTCTTTAAGGTGCTACTGAAGGATTTTTTTTTATTTTTCTTCTTTTTAATACCCATAAAAAGATGTTTTTCCAGGGGGTCAATGCAAACATTTAAGAAGCGTTGGGTTGTGTGAGGTTTTCAGGCCCTTTTATATAAAGAAATGTATGGGTAGCCATTAATTATAGAGTACTGTAAACAGATGTCCGAAGACTTATTAATTGCTCACTTAAAATATATTCTTATTTCCAGTCACTGAGATTTAGAATGTGTACATATTATACCTTTGAACCACATTCAAAACACATTCTTTCCCTCAAAGAATTCTGGGCATTGTAGTATACTGTATTCCTCATTCAATTACCAGCAACCATTAACAAACTACAATGCCCAGAATTCTTTGGGTGTGTTCACAATCTTATTTGGTTTGTATTCAAGTTGCATAACAGCAGATGGTTTCTTCTAGGTCTGAAGAAACCATGATCTGGCTACAAAGAGACATGTGGAGAGCTCTATACTATAAACACAGTGTGGGGAAAGGGAATGCTGTGGCAAAGGCAGTCAACAGCCCCATCATTTCATTTTAACTGTTGAATATGTAGGTTCATATTTTTTTTTCCAGGGTTAGAAAGATTTGTTAGCAGAGGGATGATACATTTCCTTGGTTAAATAGTTCAACCTACTGCATTCTGGTTCCCAAACGTATCAGGTCAAAGAGGAAATAAGAACATTCGTTTTGACTCCAAACAATTTATACTGGTGTATTTGAAGGGATTACTAAGAAGTCCTTTGAGAATTTATATATGTAGCAGGATTCAAAACTGGGCGGAAATAATGTGTGTTAAAAACTATAGACTGGAAATAAAGGTGAAATCCTCCAAAGCATTTTGAAAAACCATGTTTACTTCACACCCCTTATTTTTGGTTGTCAAATGCAAAAGGCCCAGTATATTATGAAGGAAACCTCCCTTACAAGGCACTTTCCCTACATTATTTGAGAGGCATCTTGATAACACGGCAGGAAACCCCAGCTATTTTATTGTCAATTGCTAATATTTTCAGGTTTGAGACTCATAGGCATAGAATAGAAATTAAATTTTCGAAAAG
Organism: Zootoca vivipara; assembly: GCF_963506605.1. Classification (NCBI taxonomy): domain Eukaryota; kingdom Metazoa; phylum Chordata; class Lepidosauria; order Squamata; family Lacertidae; genus Zootoca; species Zootoca vivipara. The sequence goes on along the minus strand of NC_083283.1, from coordinate 54,609,317 downwards.
ACGTGTGCCACATAGTACAATTCTCCTCTATTTACATAATCAAATATAAGGTAAGATTCAAGAGCAAACCATTTCAAACTGGCAAGTTCTTTTGTTTCTCCAGGAAAAGATAGAGGATGTATTTGCTTTTTTTTTCCCTGCCGCCACCCCCATCCCCACACACTCTGAAGTTCATTTTTTATAGAACACATATTATATATTGCACAAAGAGAATATACAGAATTTACTACGATATATTAGTTTGATAACACAGAAAAGGTCTTCTCATCAAAACAGAGGGATGGCAAATTATAGTTCAGGGCCTAATTTGATAACAAAATATACAGTCACTAAAATCATTTTTTCCCCTCAGCTATTTTTTTGCAGTCTATATAAGTAATGTGTGCAACCTATCTGGAATCTGGGTAAGGGGGAAATGAAGAGTTATGGCTAGAAAAATTGAAGAATTACGCAGACAAATATCGGTTATGTGGCCATAGCTTCAGAAAACATGTTCCTGACTCTCAGTGTCCTTATTGCCCATAAAAGAACATTTCACATGGTCAACAGCTCAAATTTATGTGGACCCTTAGGGGTAAATTTCCAGTGCAGTGAATGAGAGACCACACATTCACTTCACACTATCGTTAATGGGAGTTGTGTGTCTACTTCTCATTTAGTGCAGTGTGCTAAAAATATGTCCTTTGTTGTAAAAAGCTAAATATCTGTCAACCAATTCTCCTTCTCTTCCCAATGCAGCCATTAAAAAAGCAGTGGGTGTGTGTGTGTGTGTGTGTGTGTGTGTGTGTGTGTGTGTGTGTCTTGAAATCACCATACAAACTCCTCCCTCGTTTTCTATCATAAATCTGTGTAAGAAGAGCGAGTTCAATCCAGAGAAAATTAAAAATGCTTCAGCCCCACAAAAATCTGCTATGCACTTTGGTCTAATTGAGCCTAATGGGTTTTAAGCATTTGTTTTCTTTGCTGTTTCACACTCAGTCAGTCTGATAAAGAGCCTTTGTTCCCTCTGATGCACACACGAGGTTTCTGCACGATGGCTCTTCCCAGTTGATGCTCCCACAAAGATTGGTTGTTTCCAATGAAGTGAATGGGGAGTCCCTCATGGGTGAGGAAAGCTCTCTCTCTGTGGGTGTGGGTGTGGGTGTGGGTGTGGGTGTGTACACTTTAGAGTTCCCTGCACCCACAACAGACTGCTGGATCAGTGCGATTCTGTGTGGATGGTCATAATGTATGCAGAAACTAAGGGTCACTGATTGTAAGCTGCAGGGTATTCTGACAGGCTCCATTATGAAACATCCAATAGAGCCGAAGCCACAATTCTGATTCTAATTGCTTTATCCAGTAAGTTTTATTTCGCACTGCATGTCTCTTCCCCCCCCCCGTCAAAATCAGTGCTGATTTTATAGAAAAAGAGATACCAAAACTCTTAAAATGGCAGTGGCGCCCACCTGAAAGGTGCCGGAACTGAGTTCCTGCGAGTTCCGGCTGGGGGGAAAAAAGCCCCGAAAAATTTGTAATAATTATCACAGCCCAGAAGTGACTCACACTTAAGGACTTTTTACAAATCCTGCCAGACTTCTGATTTTATTTTTAAAGAAGCAGCCCCCAACGTAACCTAAGGCATTACATAGTTTGGAAACTCTCCTGAGTTCGATAAGTTGCTGGACATGATGCAAGGGTGTTTGGGGAATGGGGGTGGGGGAGCAGAAATGTCATTCATTTCTCATTTAACAGCGAACCTACCTAATCCACATTTTCCAAAACAATACTAGAACTGAAACACAACTAGCCTTTGAAACTCCGTTTTCCACATTTTGCAATGCAGTTCTCTGGCCCAGTAATTTGAAGAAAAATGTATTTGCTGAGGTAAAGTGTGCATAATAAGGTGTGTATTGATGAAAATAACATATGAAATTGCTTTGTATTAGGGAAATCTTGTAAAACTGTGTATATTAGGCAAAACTGCATACCATAAATGTGTACATATTAGGAAATGTGGCAAGGTGGCACATGTTGCATGAAGTAGAATCCTTTATACCATTTTTTTCTACTTTCTGGAAAATGTGGCCTGCAATTCCATATTCGGCTTTGTCAAACAGCTGTGTGTGCCAACTGCACTTGTGCTTATCTATGTTACTGTTGGTAGCTGCCTTAAGTACCATTTGGTGGAAAGGCAGGATACAAATTAAACAAATCAATAAGTCAGTATGGTACTGTATATCATTCTGGAGGCTTCCACTAGGAGTCGGAATGCTAAGATTCAAATTCCAACTCATCCTTGAAGTTTATTGATATCTCTCAACTTAACCTACTTTTAGGGCTATTGTGAGGATAAAAACCATCTATACTATCCAGATTTTCATTGTGTGTTTCTTTAGACTTTGTACACGTTTTTAGCATGCTACACAGAAATCCCTGGTGTTTTGAAAATTTGACAAGAAAGCCTTTGATGGTGGACTTATCTTATGTACGCCCCTTAGCGTCTGTATTTACACTCCTTATAAATATGACTATTCAATTTATATTTATAGCCAGAAATACAAGGATGGCATATCTATGTATTAATTATACATGAGGGACAAACTCTATTTTAAAACTGTTCTATTTTTGGGACCTGGTATCCGCTCTTTATACACTTTGGAGACCATTTGTACACACATATTCTGAGGTCTATAAATCATGACTGCAGCATTAGCTTCCTTATTTCCTGGGACTTTCCAAACCATTATGTTGTCCGCTCCTTTCTGCTGAAACACCCCGTTGGCTAATCTTGCCTGAATACAGAAAACGCCAGCAGGAATTAAGGAACGCTGGGACTTGTCGTTCTCATGACAGGATGTTACACGAAGTGGCACATTTCCCTTTGAGCCAGTTCTGATAATATCTTTGCACCAATTTAGCCATTCCAGGGAGTGCCAAATGGCTGGCCACACTTCTGCTTTCTTCAATCATCTATGGAAGGATAGCACATCCCAAGTTTGCATACTCACATAACATCTAATGCCCATAGGTCTCAATTGTGTGGCCAATAGTCTGAGGAATCAATATTGCAGTTTAGGCCTAATTGTATTGGATTTTACATGAATAAGCTGACTTTAAGCAGTTGTCACCTCACTCAGCTGGGGCAAGCCAAAGATACTGCCTGAACTAGCACTTTGTCTCTCAAACTACAAGCCCAAGATTCTCCAGTACCTTCTCTTTGTTCTAGAAAGGGGCCTTCACCAACAGTTCACTGCTCAGAGTGCTGCTCATTCCGTTAGTTTCAACAAATCTCATGAAGATTGTACGACTTGCACATAGACACGGGGAAATGTGTCTACATAAATATCCTCAAGCATATCTACAATTTAACAATTGTAACAATTTAGGTTACTAGAAGTCCCTGTTTCTCCGGGGAGCCGGATTTACAAATCAGTCCCCTGACAAAATCCATCTGTTTAGGAGGAAGTTTAAAAGTGTCCCCGGAGTCATTGGGAAAAAATTGGTAACCTTAATTTAGCCTATATCCGCCCCTCCCCAGGGAAGTGGACTTGCAGCCTTAGGTGGGTCCACCGGACCCAAGTAAAGTTCACCCATCAAACTCTCATTGCTTGGACATGGCCCCTCTGCATGTATACATTAATTCCTGACCATTGCTTTGCAGGCATATTATGGATGTTAATAATTTCCCTCTTACCCAGACCACAGCACAGCCAGGTTCCACAGTTGAAGTGAGGACTATTTGGTTGCTAGGAAACCCTTTTATTACCATCAGTATCTGCTTGCTAGACAGAGCTGGAGTCGCTAATCATTACTACAGAGCAGGTGTGAATGGTGGGCTAGCACACAGACAACTATGGCCTGGATCTGGTCTGCCGACATCCAGTTGCCTATTATGGAAACGTTTCTGTTATGTACTGAGCTGAATCCTAGAACAATAGGATTCAGAATCAGCAGTCTGATTGGTCCACAGGAGCTACCCAATCCAACTCCAGGTGGAAGTGAATCCGCAACCTGATTGGCCTGTAGGAGCAGCCAATCAGGCTGCAGGCAGAAGTCAATCCACAACCTGATTGGCCCACAGTTGTAGCCCTGAAGTAGCCAATCACGCAAGGCCCATTGTGTAAATAATGTATATAAGCAGATGGTTTTGGGAAAAGAGCCATTCTTCTCTTCTTCTCCTTGATGACTATGAGCTGAATAAAGAACATGAAATTCACTCTCGACTCAGAGTATATTTCACTGGCGACGAAGGTGGGATCCTGCTGAGCTGACTGCCACCACGCACTGCACCGCAGCACCGCCACCTGCCGCACCGCTGCATCGCACCGTGCATCCAGGCTTCAGCTCCAGGACCCAAGGAACCCAGAATGGCAACCGACAGCAGCTTCTCGCCATTCAAACCAGCATCGGGAGACTGGGAAGGGTACGCCGCCCATTTCAACTTCCTCCTGCAAGTGAAAGAAGTCACCAACGATGCCATGAAGAGGGCGACATTCTTCAGCGTCTGTGGAGAGGAGACGTTTGAAATCGCCCGGGCTCTCCTTGCACCTAGAGATGTCGCTACCGTCTCCTACAAAACAATAATGGATCGGCTGAAGGAGCACTTCTCGCCACAGCCCTCAGTGGTGGCTTGCCGAAATGCCTTCTACGCAAAGCGGCAAGCCCCGGGGGAAACCATAACTGGGTTTGTGACCTCCCTCCGCCAAGCCGCCCGGTTGTGCAACTTCTCAGAGTTGGAAAACATGCTTCGTGACTGCCTCGTCGGTGGCCTGAGGGACGAGATGTTGCAATGACGCCTCTACGCCAAAAAGGACCTCACGTTCCAGGTTGCTCTGGAGGAAGCCCTGGCAACCGAAGCTGCCGAGAGGTCAACGCAAGAGGCACGACCGGCCCCACCATCCCAACTGAGGGTCCACCACAAAGACCTAAACGACGACTCAGAATCTGACAGGGAGGAAGTACACCGAGTACAGCGGCGCACTCAAGCAGCACACACACCACAGCAGCCTCGACGAGAAGGAGGGAACTGTGCAAGCTGTGGGGAGAACCACGAGAGGAGGACCTGCCGTTTCCGCAACGCAGAGTGCAGGCAGTGCAGAAAATTGGGACACATAGCCCGGGTGTGTCGGGCTCGGCTCACCCGTCGACAAGTATTTGATGACCGACCCAGGAGCCCCAGGTCACACGGCACCATGCACCAAGGCAACTCAACTGAGATCACGGACTACCAGGTATTCCAGTTGCCCCATCCCAACACAGAGAAAATTTATGTAGAGGTACAGATAGAGGGAGCCCCATGCCGCATGGAGCTGGACACGGGTTCAACCCTATCCATAATCTCGGCCCAAACATTAAAGGAACTGTGCCCTAATGGGGGTCCCAAACTAAGGCCGCCCCCATTCACCCTCCGGGACTTCCAGAAACGTAAGGTTCCCACAATGGGGGTGGGGACCTTCAGGGTGCAATATCGAGGGCGAAAGCAACAACTGGACTTGCTGGTAGTTAAGGGCCCCTACGTTAGCTTACTGCGACTGGCATGGTTTGGACCACTGGGGCTAGCCGTTACTGGGGTGAACCACACTAGCTTACAAGTGGACGTGGACGCCATATGCAAAGAGTTTCCGGGGGTTTTCGACGGGGCATTGGGACGATATACAGCCCCCCCCCCATTGCCCTACAGCTAGGGTATGATGAAATTGGATCACTGGATCATTCACATATATAGTATCCTATAACTTTTCAGCAACAGCAAGTTCAGTTATAGCGGTGCAAGTCGATGCACCCTTGTTTGGCCTTACTAGGTTGCAAAGTTGTGGCCTTACTTATCTGTTACAAACAGATTTCCCCTGCCTAGTAACACAGCAGGAGAAGCATGCCCCATCTGCCCCAAGTGGGATTCCTCAGTAATTTCATTGGTAACCAACTTGTGTCACTTTAGCTAACACATGAACATGGCCTAAGACACCAAGCACCCACTAGGCGATAAGGCTAGAACAGTGGTACCTCGGGTTAAGAACTTAATTCATTCCGGAGGTCTGTTCTTAACCTGAAACTGTTGTTAACCTGAAGCACCACTTTAGCTAAAGGGGCCTCCCGCTTTCTGTTCTCATCCTGAAGCAAAGTTCTTAACCCGAGGTGCTATTTCTGGGTTAGCGGAGTCTGTAACCTGAAGCGTCTGTAACCTGAAGCATCTGTAACCCAAGGTACCACTGTAGTCGTGATGGCTAGGCTCCGCCTCCCTGGTTGGAAGCAGCAGTGATTCTTAATGCCATTTGCTGGAAGCCACAGGAGGGGAGAATGCTCTTTTGCACAGGTCCTGCTTGCTGCTTTTCTACAGGCAACCAAGTGGCCATGGTGAGAACAGAATGCTGGATTAGATGGTCCAGCAATCTTGTCTTATGCTCGTATGTTTTCTTTTTGTGGGAGAGGTACAGGTATGTCCCTGTGCAAAAACAGTCACAAGGGGCAAGGTGGGACGGGGGCGTGTGTGTGCTCACCGGGTCCATTTGCCTCTTTCGCATCTCCATCACTCAATCTCACCACTTTCCACATGTTGGAGGGGAAAGGTCTGAAGTGGGAACTCTTCTCTGCACATGTAGATTCCCCATGTAGATTGTTTTGTGATTTTTTTTAAAAAAAACATTTTTATTGGGTTTTTTTAACAGTATCTATAATCATTACATTACATTCAAATTTCAATTTCCTCCTTCCCTGCTGACTTCCCTCAACTTCCATCCCTAGTTTGTTACATCTCATATTGCATTCTGCTGTTTGTAAATACTTCTATATCATCATACTATTAGGTTTCTTATTTTTTATAAATAAAATTGCAAATGTTTATTTAAATCCTGCCAATGACTATGTTTTTGTTGTTGTTTCTGCAAATATAATGTAAAAGCTTCTCTTGCCATTGTTCCTTTGATGGTATTTCTCCAGTCTTCCAGTTCTGTGCTATCAGAATTCTTGCCGCTGTTGTCGCATACATAAGTAATGTCCGTTTTTCTTTCGGCAGTTGTCCTAGAATTCCTATCAAAAAAGCCTCTGGTTTTTTAATAAATGCCATTTTGAACATTTTTTTTCAGTTCATTATATATCATCTCCCAAATGATTTGGATATTCTTACACTCCCACCACATATGATAAAAGGTACCTTCCCCTTCTTTACACCTCTAACAGTTCCTTTGTTCTGTTTTGTACATTCTTGCCAATTTTGTTGGTGTAATACCACCTGTACATCATCTTCATATATCTTTTAACAATATACAATCTGTAAACTTCAAGTCCACTTTCCAAAGCTTTGTCCAATCATCAAATTGTATATTATGCCCTATATCCTGTGCCCATTTAATAATTACTGATTTAACTTCATCTTTAGTTTCCCATTCCAAAAGTATGCCATATGCCTTTTTTAACAGTTTAGAGTTGTCATTTATAACATCCCTTTGGAATCTGGAAACTGTATAGGCCAATCCTATTTTATTATCCTCTTTTAAAAAAATTCATTCAGTTGTCTATGGTGCAACCAACTCTGAAAATATTTCTTTATTTCATCATACTCTTTCAATTTTAATTTCCTTCTTGTTCAATTAATAATTCTCTATATGTTGGCCATATTCCTTTCTTTGAGGACATTCTGAATGACAATGCTTCAACAGGTGATATCCACCACGGAGTTTTAGGTTGCAGTAACTCTTTATATTTTTCCCAAACCTTTAATAGGGACCTTCTTATTATGTGATTATGAAATCCTTTATGTACCTTTGCTTTCCCATACCATAAATATGCATGCCACCCAAATCTGTTATCATGTCCTTCTAAATCTATTGCCTCTTCTTTTTCTAATTTAATCCAATCCCGAATCCAAGTAAGACATGCTGCTTCGTAATAAAGTTTACAATCTGGAAGGGAAAAGCCTCCTCTTTCTTTTACATCTGTAAGTATTTTGTATTTTATTCTTGGCTTTTTCCCACTCCAGATAAATTTTGAAATATTACTTTGTGATTGGAATTTGAAACCAGGTAGGGACCCTGCAAACTTAGAACAAGCTACCCATTTCAGACCTTCCCCCTGCAATGTTTGGAAGGTGGTTGCACTAGGCAACAGGAGCACGGGAGAAAGGACAGGTTCGGCAAGCATTAGCAACACAGGGCATTAGCAACACAGGTCACTGCTTCCTTGGAGGGGACTAGAGCAGAGACATAGCAAGGTTGGGGTCATGCAGTTGCACTGGCAGGGCCACTGCTACCAACCAAGCAGTCCTGTGGGTGGAACTGCATAGTCCTATGCTCACCCTGGTCTGTCCAGGCAAAAAGCAGTGGTGCAGGTGCCAGGAGGGCTGCTCTGCGCCACCGCAGCTAGCAAGCATGACCCTGCTCTCCCCTAAAATGTGAATGCAGTCACACTGAGTCTGAACACCCAAACAGAAACAGATAACTTTAGATGGCATTGTTGCACACCACCCCAATCTCCAAATGGTTCCAGGGGTTTCAGGAACGCACCCAGGGCTCATGTCTGCTTTTGGAAATGAGGCACAGAGGGGACCGTGGCATTTTTAAGATAGATGGTTTATTTACATATCTATAAAACCTGAGCCTGCGATGTGAGGGGTTCGCAGCGTTAATAGCCCAAAAGGTTCTTGTTTCTCCCATTGCCGCAGCCTTGGATTCAAGCAGAAATCCTGCATGGCTCTCTTTTGCTTTCTTTGCTTTTGCAGCCTGCAGCTTTTGCACCCAGCTTCTAGCTCACATAACGCCTAACTCTCAGCCCTCAACTGGCTTTATTCCTTCTTGCTATCTCCCACAGAGCCACATCCTTCGTTTTCCTTACACCTCACAAGGAAGCTCGCCTGGCTTGATTAGCTATTAACACTTGCTGGATCCAGGGATTAAAGGGGTCTGGCACCCACACCCACATAACAATATTTTTATTCATACTTCCGTTAGACAATTAATAAAAGGGAGGATAGCTAGACAGCCACCTGATTGTCGGCATGAACCACTTACAAGAAAATGACAGTATCACTTTTTTAATAGATGGGGCTTTGTTTTATTTGCCATCCAGGAATATCAGCCGTTGGTACTCCAGAAGTTCTTCCTGGATTGTTGCGAACACACCCATGGCTTTCATTTGTCACAGGGCCAGGTTCCTGGAAGGAGCAGATTGCTCTGCTTTTGGCTAGTTGCTGGGATGAGTGTATACTGTATAAGGGCAGTATTTGTTTTTCCAAAGTGAGAAGATAATGCCTCATAATGGGAAGTACCTTTTTCTGAATTTATGAAGTGATTCATGACTTTAAGAACTTTTATGGGAAGTGATTTTACTTGCCTCGGCAACACTACAACAGGCCTCCTGCCTATATTTCACAGCACTTTCGAATGGAAGGGTGCCAATTTTTATATTCCGACGCCTTGTGCCAGTTACTTAAGATGTTGGCTAGAGCTGCGTTCAGAACCACCAGACAGCTCCAGTCAAAAGCAGAGTCACTAGTATTTATTTTGAAACAAGGCGATTGGGGAGTATTGTTGCGCGAGGGCAGTGAAACAGCCATGAATGCCTGAAGAAAGAGGAAAGGCGACATTATGTTCTTGAATCACGGTACAGCTAATTTTGTTCATTATTTCCAACTTGGATGTGTGTTTGTATGTGCGAGAGAGACTTTGGACAAACATTTGCTCTGTCTGTAAAGGGAGCTAAAAGATCATTCCAAAAACGCATGCTGCCTTATATTTATACGTTTATAAAATTATATACTTCTGCCTACTCAATTTGATATAATTAGAAGGAGGAAAAGGCATCACTCGGGGTCACTTATTATCTTGCGCAATGCCTTTTCCTCAACCAAATTATATGAAATATTGACACAAGAACTTAAACTTTTGGCTTAGAAAAATCAGCATAAAACAATCATTTCCCTTACTGTACAATAACATAATTAACTGGAGAATTAGACTGCCTTTACTCAGATGGATACCATATATCCAATATTTAGGACCAGTATTGAATAAATTGTAGTACACATTTTAACTGATCTCTAATAAAACATGCTTCATGTGAGTTTTACATCTGCATACAAATGAATTATTCTATGTTTCTTACTGGAAAAAACATTCAAAAAAATAAACACCATCTCAGACTGGAGTAAATTCAGCTACACAAATCATAACTCAGATGTGAGGTACCAATAGAAGCTTCACAAGAGATACATGGATTGATCTGAAGATCAGGAGTGGGTTTGTTTTTGTATATGTGGACTTCAAAAAAAAAAAACCTTCGTTATTTTCTCTAAAGATAGTGCAAAACAGAAAAAGCAATAAACAAAATAGAAAATAATACATAAAACAGTTAAAAAAGAAAGCAGGCAACAAAGAACTATTTTGGAAAACCTACTTCCATGTAGGTTTCAACTTTCAAAGTTGTGGATTGACTTGTCTAAGATCCAGAACAAGATGCTGCCTTTTGGACCCCCCTCCCCGGACGTCAATTCTGCCTTTGAAATCCTGGTAATGTCCATACGTATGGGAGCCCTAACTTATATAAACGGCATGAGGACAAAATGGAGAACAATATTTTTCAGGGTCATATTTCAGACACTCAGCTGTAAATGATCAAGTGGTGAGTAATCAAATGATGTACTTGAAAGCCTAGTGTGGCTGACTGGCTGGCTGGCTGGCTGGCCTGTTGCAAGAAGTGACATCAGGGGAAAGGAAAAACACTGTCTGTGGGTTTTTTTGTTTTTGTTCTGTGACTGCACACCCAAGCCATCCCATCTCACTGCAAGTAATCAAGTACCGGTAATAACTCTAGTATTGTGACCACACTCAGAAAGCAGGCAGTGTTATTTTTTTGTAGCTCAAGCATCTTCTGAGCTAAAGTAGTGGGAGGCCACAGGATTTGTTCAGAAGAGATGAAAGAAAGCACTTATTCATGCAGAGCATAGTTTCAACTACGGAACTCACTCCCACAGGAGGCATTGATGGGATGCCATCAACTTGGATGGCTTCAAAAGAGGATTACACAAACACATGCCTACACACCATTATAGCTATGCTCCACCTCCACATCTGAAGGCAGTATTGCTTCTGAAGATCAGGAGCTGAGAACCACAATAGGGGAGAGTGCTCTTGTGTATTTCCTACAGGCATCTGGGTAGCCACTGTGAGAACAGGATGATGGACTAGATGGGCAGGCTCTTCTTATATTCTTATGTAGGGTTGCTGTTTTTGATCTATTTTTAATAATCAGGGGGAAACAGCACTGCCAACATGGGCTGCCATACGTCCGGATTTTCCTCGACGTTTTACCAATTTCCACCCGGACACTGCTGCAGACAGCAGTATTTTGGGTGTCTGGGAAATCCCGGACGTATGGCAACCCTATCTTATGACCATGCATGTGTGAAATATGCGGCCCAATTCTAAACATAAAGGTAAAGGGACCCCTGACCATTAGGTCCGGTCATGGCCAACTCTGGGGTTGCGGCACTCATCTCGCTTTACTGGCCAAGGAAGCCAGTGTACAGCTTCCGGGTCATGTGGCCAGCATGACTAAGCTGCTTCTGGTGAGTCAGTGCAGCGCATGGAAACGCCGTTTACCTTCCCGCTGTAGCGGTTCCTATTTATCTACTTGCACTTTGACGTGCTCTCGAACTGCTAGGTTGGCAGGAGCTGGGACCGAGCAATGGGAGCTCACCCCGTTGCGGGGATTCAAACCACCGACCTTCTGATCAGCAAGCCCTAGGCTCTGTGGTTTAACCCACAGCGTCACCCACCACCATACTTACTCAGAATAAGCAAGTCCCTCCAAGTTCAAACGAGGCTTCCCCTTTTTTGTGTTTATATTACAGCCCTTGACTTGATGCATGCATCCAGGCAACTGTGCCAATGCCTACTGCAGGGTGGTTCAACACGTGGCCCTCAAGGCCTTTTTTGGCAGTCGTCAGCAACATTTGATCATTCCCTTGCCCAGCTCTCATGTTGCCTTCCCAAAGTCAGGTCAGCAAGGCCCTGGGCTTTGGGAAGGAGACGTGAAGGCTCTGATAGGGTCCTAGAGTGCTCCAGCCTTCTTCCCAAAGCCTAGTTAGTGCTGTCCCAGCTTTGGGAAGGGGGTGGGAGGGCTCTAGGACCCTGATGTAGGCTCATGCCTTCTTCCCAAAGCACAGCACTTCGGCTTTGGGAAGGCAACATGAGGGCTGAGTGGGGGGTCATCAAATTTTGGGCTCGCTTCTCCTCCCCCATGCACATGAGAAACCCCCCCCCCCAGGAGTTCCATGTCAAAGTACTCTTGCGACCCACTTAGTATGAAAAAGTTGGAGTGCCTGGGCCTGCTAGAAAGGTAATATAGTGGAGGCACTTATATGTGCCCACTGTGTTTGTAGAAGTGGCTCCGCATGCAGATTGCAAGTTAACTGTGCCAATGCACACCTTAATTAATTAATCACACAAAGAACTTGCCATGTAGAAATTCTTTAGTGTGGCTGCATTTCAAAGAGTTAGTTTGCAGCTGGCTTATCATTAGGTTTCACTTTCCTCACACTTGCCCACTTTATGATAAGCAATGCATGCTGGGATCCCTGTTGCAATCCGATTCCCTGACCCATCTAATCATGCTCTACAGATGAATGTTCCAAAAAGAGAAATAATTTGGTGCCACTGTGCTTGGAATAAGGGATACCGACGCCATTTTGTTCAAATGTAAATCATAGGCATCTATTATGTTGTGTACAACTCTGTGCTTTAGAATCCTTTCAGATAAGAGATAGGGTGCAAACCAAGTCAGCAGGGATTAGCTGTGCTGAAGCCATTCTGAAATAAAGTACTCAGTGTGGTCTTCCAACATAGAAATATGCAGTGCAAAACACCACTTATCCTGACATGCTCCCACCACAACCAAGCATGGCGCTTCTACTCAATGTTCTTGCACTCTCTCACAGTTTAGTTATGGATGGTATCAGCCAGATTAACATACAGTGGTACCTTGGTTCTCAAACAGCGTAGTTGTCAAACAAATCAGCTCCCGAATGCCACAAACCCAAAGAAAGTGTTCCATTTTGCAAACGTTTTTTGGAAACCAAATGTCCAACGTGGCTTCCACTTGAGTGCAGGAAGCTCCTGCAGCCAATCGGAAGCCGCGCCCTGGTTTTTGAATGGTTTCAGGAGATGGACGGACTCCCAGAATGGATTAAGTTTGAGAACCAAGGTACCACTGTACTTAGTTTTGGCATTTCTAGTTTACTTTAGCAAGGTAAAACAGAAGGTAAAGGACCCCTGGACAGTTAAGTCCAGTCAAAGGCGACTATGGGGTGTGGCATAGCAAGGCTGTTCATGTTTCATTGGTATGCAAACAACACTTTGAGACCTGTCTGAGTGGTGAAAACACCAGAAAATGCAAATATAAGTTCAAGGGAAAATAACTTTTCTCTGCATCACTTGAAACATCTGCTAATATCACTTTTACACCTATTCTTTTACAATATGCTATAGGAAAACCCAATGACAAAAGCACGCATAGCATCTACATGAAAAACACTGTGAAAGATTAACCAGGGATTTGGACTTAGCATTAATTATGCTTTTATCTGCTGCTTGTTTCGCTTCTGTTGTTTGCTGTTGCATACTGAGTGGTGGGGCAGCATTGCTCACCCTACTTCCATCCAGCTGAGTCGCTGCAGCAAAATGAGACAGAAAAGGGGAGGTTGGCATGATAAAAATACAGCAGTAGTAACACTAGATTGGCACCACACCAAACATGATGCCAACCTCTGTGTCGTTATGCAGATCAGTCCTACCATGCTGTAAGCTGCTAGGAATATAGGAAGTTGCCTTGTCCTAGCTTGGTTCCCACGGCCCTTTGAACCATAATTCACCTTAGCAAAATACCATGAATCACATGTAGGGAGAGGGCTATTGCACCCATGTCCTGCTCCTGAGCATTCCATAGGCATCTGCTTGGCCATGGTGAGAACAGGGCATTGGACCAGAGGGGTGTTTGACCTGATCCAGCAAACTCTTGTTATGCTGTGAAGGGGAATGAGCAACTTACTGTTGCACAGGGCTAAAATCGTGGCCACATGGCCCTTGCTCCTGCTGCCAATAGCTAAGTCGCGATTTGTCTTAGGTTCTCTCCAAACACACCACAAGCTGCAACCGTTTGTTCTATGATAAAAGTGTCATGCAAACAAGGCCACTGGAATCAGACCATCTAGCTCAGTATTGTCTCCACTGACCGGCAACAGCTTTCCAGAGTTTCAGAGAGGAGTCTTTCCCAGTTACACCTGGAGATTTGGGGAAGGTGGGGGAAAAACTTGGGACTTTTTTACATGCAAATCAGCTGCTTGGCCACTAAGCTTCATCTTTGCTAAGCACCTTAAATTCACTGATAAAAGACAATACCCCAATGTTTTAAATAAACAAACATTAAATCAATCACACCAAGCTCCTGTTTTGACAAGTATCCTTTTGCCATCTTTGTTCTGAAAAATCCTTGAAATTATTCAGCGATCAGGCTTGTTTTCTGTAACCCTTAATTTACTCTGCATTTCAATCCAGGTTTTTAATTCAGAGTGTCTGGAGGGGCGAATAGCATGCAACACTTGTGTAACAAACAATATCCTGTTCTAATCACATATGCCTATGTCTAGTGTCTAGTGAAACCTATGTCTAGTGAAACCATCAAACATTAGATTACTGTCCTGCCATTTGATTCCGTGGCAACAATGCAGAAGCAATCTCTTGTACTGGCTTCACTTTCATTTCCAAAAGTTCTCTTTTGCAGCTTGGACTTGCAGGAAACAAAGAGGAAAAGTTCTCTTTGCTTCACTCATTGCAGTTTCAAAGCAGCCTTCTAAAGATGGCTGCCAACAGCTCCATAAAGGAAAGTGAAGCTTTCAGCCCTTCAGAACATAGACAGCTATGAACATATCATTTTGGGGAACTCCACAACTCCTTTGAAACTTATAAAGAAAACCTCATAACCAACCTGCTCCTAGGGGTTCGGGACTTCATAGAAAGCAGTCAGTCAGGCATCCCTCTTGCCTGATCACCAGTTCCAAACTGCACTCCACATCCTCTCACTCTGTATTTCTTAAAGAAACATATGCAAGTGGTTTACACTTACATATAGTGTAACAGGTGTGTGTCCATTCAAATCAAGGATGCAGATCTTTTGTCACTCTAGAAGTTGATGAACTTCGGCTCCCATCGGCCTCAGCTAGCATGGTTGATGGACAGGGGTTATGTAAGTTTTGGTTCAGCAACACCTGGAAGGCCACAGGTTCCTGACACCTGATTTAAATGATAACAGCTCCTGCTTGTAGTGATTGCACATGTGAAGCTTTTGCAAAGCAATCTGAGCACCAGAACTCTCGTACAGTGGGAATCAGCCTTGCAAACAGGCTTCCTGAATCAGTTTCCTACCATGCAGATTATACAGCAAGCCCTGGCTGATTTCAGGATGCAATGAAACACAGCTATTAAACAAGAGGCAGCCAGTCCTGACATTGGATCCCTAAAATTTCTGACTGCCACTCCAGTCCATTAATAGATTCCTATAACAGGCACAGCATTTCCAAACTGCCAATAATTCATCAGGCTCTCTCTGGTTTCAAGGGGAACCTAATTTACGTCCTTGCTTCCAGAAACTTTGACAACCACACATACATACCTGCGTACATACATAATTTTATTTGTATGCTGCCTTTCCAGAGTTCAACCATGCTCAAGGTGTTTTGAAAAAAATACGTAACTACAACATAACAGAAGTAGTTGTAAACAATAAAAAAGACATGATAAAACTGAAGAATTTCCACACAAATCACATTAAGATTTAAAATAGAGATACAAAAAGCCAATGGCAAGAACCCCCTGTGAGCAACACCCCAGCCGAAGAGTCTGTTCAGCAGCCTCAGCTTCTGTAGCTGGAGTCAGTCATGGCCCTGCCCTCCCAGGCCAGGTAGAAAAAGGCCTGAGGGACAGGGAGCAGGTCTTCACAGCCAAGATGGTCTGTTTGCAGCCAAGGTCCAATGTTCATGCTATTTAAATGAAAATTAAGGAAACGTATGAAAGAGGATCTTTATTTATTTAGCATATTTCACCCGAAGGTCCCCGAATTAGACCACATAGTATTTAACTGGAATGAAACAATAATAAGAAAACCAGGCAACATAAATTCTGCACAAATAAGCTTAAGCTTAGCCTAACATAATCGTTTGAGCACCTTTCTACATTTTTCAATCCTAAACCACCCTTAATCCTTTTTGTTCTGGCTTTCCATTTGTGTTTGGTGGTTCTTGTCTTAGTCCAGTTTCCCCACCCCCTCCTAATTTCTGTCTTGATTATGATTTTTAAAAATACTGATGCTCCGAGTTTAATCAGTTTATTCTATCCACCTACACACACAAATGTGGACTCACACAAACATATTGCAAGTGTTTTTCCATAGCAATGCATTGGCTTTGTACCAGATTCAGATAATTAGTAAAAGTTATTGTAATTGTATTCCTAGAAATAGGTGTAGCAAAGTGTATTTGAGTGTGTGTGTGTTTTAAAACTCAGTGTATGTATATGAGACAAAATGAGAGAGGGGGAGAGAGAAAAAGAGAGCGCACACCACGAATTATCTATGCATAAAGAAATTAAAAGAGTTTTTTCCAGAGCAATTGAAGCCCATCTCTTGAACAATGACGACAGCTCCTCATTTTCGACAACAATAGAGGGCACGTAGGAGTCAGGCTCATTAGAATATCTGTGGCTCTTTTCACTTCTCTCTGCATTAAGCCCCCATAATGTCAGTTGTCACTTATTAATGACAATTAACTAGTAATCAGTAGTGAGACTCTTCGAGGTGGTCCTTGCCTGACAGGTGAAGAAAGAGAACATTGCGTAGTGCTATGCAGTGACATAGAACCTTCAAAGGGAGCACGGCATTTCCATAAATTATTTCAGAAAGAAATTTTCTTTTATATATTCTCTTTAAAGCTTAAGGATCTTTAACCCCTAAAAGGACTATGCTTATTCTGCTGGCCTCACATTCCCCCAAAGGCTGTTACGAATGCAATAAAAGCTGACACTACCTTACCCCTCTTAGATGTAGGATATGTTCCAAAGCCTAGACTGCCTATGAATCCATTTGGTACCCTTATGTATTCTACGCTCTTATGGAACAAACACAACATATCACATTGGGAAGTCAGTAGATAATGGGAAAGTTGTGGGGTGAAGCTTTATACCCTTTGGAGCTACTCTTTATGTGTGCATTTGCAAAAAATTAATAAATCATATTTTGGCTAGGGATAAATACATGCGACTGCAATGTCTGGGTGTTTATTCTTTTCCGTCACAATAGTGGATAACATTTGTTCAGTCTGGACAGTTCTCTCTCTGCTTGGATTATTAATAGCTGACCACTATACAGTAATAAACAAAGTGTTTACATTTTGAATGGCATATAGTTCCATGGCTTGAGCCCAAGGCTGAAGTTTTAAATACAATTACTAGGGAGTAAGCCTTACTTCTACGGTAAGTAGGCATGCCTAGGATTCCACTGCAAATGATAAAGCTAACGGTGCTAAATCTAGCAGCGCAGAACGCAGCAAACCTTTTCATTTTTTCATACGGCAAATGAAATATACCTGAATTTTCACTCTCTAACAGCTGAAGTGGAGAAGCTGTGGCCTTTCAGGTGCTGGGGGATTCCAACTCCCATCAGCCCCAGCCAGCATGGCCAATTGCCAGGGATGGTGGGAGTTGTAGTGCGACACACAGGTGCTTCCTCACCCCTTATGATGGCAAGCTCTTTCCTCATCCTTATCCTTCAAAATCCTAAATATGGGTGGTATTCAACTCCCTTTTACTCAGAGTAGGCCCACTGAAGTTAACGAACACAAGTAAGTTGATAACGGAAGGTAGTGTATGGTAACCTAAGAAAATAGAAATAATGATTGAATTCATTCAATAATGATTGAATTAATAAATAGGCAACTTCTCCTATTTATTATCCATTTACATCACTCATATCACAAAACCTTCTCCGGGCAGTTCAAAAATAATATAATGTTAATAATAATAATAATAATAATATGCAGTAATATAAAATGCAACATTAGTATAAAATTAGCATGGAATAAGAATCAGCAAGGCTAAAATGGGGTTTGAAGTTACACTAACAAAATGATTTGTAAAGGCTTGGGGAATATATATATATATATATATATATATATATATATATATATATATATATATATATATATATCAGTGCTGAAAGGACATTAGGGTAAGCACCAAGCAAAGCTTTCTGGGGAGGGCATTCTGCAGCAGGGGTACAATTACTGAAAAGGCCCTTTCAACTGTATCTCACGTGGTGGGGGCACTTGAAGAAGATCTCAGGCGGAGATTTCAAGGGACAGGTAGGTACCATGTTTTCCCGAAAATAAGACAATGTCTTATATTCATTTTTCCTCAAGAAGACACACTATGGCTTATTTTCAGGGGATGTCTTGTTTTTACTACGCGTCCAGCCTCGCCTCTTCCTTGGTGCCCTCCAGAACTGCGCCTATCACTATGTCTTATTTTCGGGGTATGGCTTACGGTATATTGCGCAAATGCTTAGAAATCCCCGCTACGGCTTATTTTATCGGTATGTCTTTTTTGGAGGGAAACAGGGTATGTGCGAGAAGAGGCCACCCTTCAGGTTCCAAAAGATGAAAAGTGTCTTCCATATTTTGCTCTCCATGAAATGTAGTAGCAGGTACCATGTAGAACAGAAGATTCCTTTACACTTCTGAAAACACAGAATCTCTCCCCCTTCTGTGAACCCTACTGAGTCCTTTGCCAGAAATTAGAAACATTCCAATGCAACCAGAGTTAATACTGAATAGTGAGAACAGTAGTACCGTAGTAGTAGTAGTAGTAGTAGTAGTAGTAAACTATCATGCAAAATGCAATACTTTTTGAGATAGAGCAGCATTCACTTTTCCTGGACAGGAACTCAAGCCTTACCATTTCTTTGCTTCAGTGGAAAGCTACAGTGGTTAAAAGGAAAGAAAGCCAGCCACCTGGAACATTTAGACACTTGCTCCCTTTCAAAAGGCCTGGCTGCTGTGTTCTTTTTCTCCCTCAAAACCTACAGAAGGATGGTGACTTGCTGAGTTGCTCTGCCAATTCTCATTGTTTTGTTGGAGGATGGCTCTTTTGTGACATTGAGCTTGTAACTGTGCTTCCATGACAACAAATAAGATGTTATACATTGGAACCTCACAGTGACAAACTAAGTCTAACCAGGGCTTAAAGAAAAATGTTACATTTAACAGAACAATCGGGGGAAAGGAATGACAGCAGAAAATGTGGGCAAGGGCGCATGGATGTGCGCTGTCTAAGCGTTTGTCCGATTTTTAGACTGGGAATAAAAGGGGTTTCCTATGGGTTTATGTCATGACCAAGTTTCTTCAGAGTTTTATATCATTTGACTCATTTAGGGGTGGGGGTGGAATCAATTAAACACTGAAAATTATGTACATATGTAAAAATACAAACAACTGCAATAAAAACAGCACTGCAGTCAGTTTCCAAAAAAGCCTGCTGAAACAAGAACAAGAAGGAGGAAGCTTCTCTAGGAAAGGAGCTCCAAATTATGGGAGCAGCCACCCCTAAGACCCTCTCCCATGTCCCTACCAAGCATGCCTGTGAGGGTGGCAAGACCAAATGAAGGACCTCTCCCCAAAATTTTAAAACCCAGGCGGGTTCATATAGGAAATACATATGAGTGTGTATGTATAATGCGAGTGTGGATTGAGTCTATATGTGAGTGGGAAGAGAGAAGAAATGGGAAGCATAAGAGGAATTTTCTGTGTAGACAAAATCATACCTGTAAATTTGCATGGGACATCACTTCTGACTTTTATTTGCGTGGTTTGTTTTACTTTCCGTTTTGTTTTATTATGCAATCTGTGCTTTCATTTGTGAACCTCCCCTGTGATCTTCGGATGAAGGACAGTAAAGAAATGTAACAAGTAATATTAATTATTATTTCAAATACGTATACTACCACAGATTTGCATGGCAGATAACAAAAATACCTTAAAAATTAAAACAACAAAAGCACAACAATCAAGCAACTAAAATGTCTTATAAAACAGCTGAAAAGGGCAACATAAAACACTTTAAATACCTCCCTTTGTTCTCAAATGATTGAACAAATCACAGTTGTAACTTGATGCTGAATGAAGAGTGGACACCAAGCACATCATGGAAAATCCCATAGCCTGGGTGGCTGTTCCTGATCACCACTCAGGGCTATTTTAAGCATATCCGTCGCCATGGTGCAAAGCTCCCTCCGGCGCCCGCCCACCGGCTGGACGGCTGCTCCTCCGACAGGGAAGAGGCAGAGGCTGGACGCAGCACCTCCTGGCTCAGCTGGCCGCTTCGTGCCGCGGTGCGCCGTGGCAGATGGAGGCTCTGGGCGCGGAGCTGCTTCGGCATGGTGAAGGTGGGTGAGGGTGGTGAGCTGATGCTGGGAGGCACTGCGTCCAACCTCCGCCTCTTCCCTGGCGCCCTCCAGAACTTGGTGCCCTGCGCCACTAGCCTCTATGGGTAAGACGCCCCTGTCACCACTTCTCTAATGTCGGATGTGAGGGCACTATGAACAGGAACAAAGGCCTCCTTGGTTTAGCAGGCACGTATGGGAAATGGTACCTTAGTCACAGACGAGTCACTGCTTTTCACATTAACCGTGGCTTGCAGTAATGCACATGTAACATGAAACCATGGTTAACACTGGGAAAGGAAGGAGTCACTTCAGAGAAGAAGAAATGAAAGATGCATGTGTTCACAAGTCTGGCCTCTGCATTGTAAATCATAGCTTATTGGGTGCCAGTATCATGACTGCACTCAACAGTGTGTGTATAAGGGTATTGGGATGATAATCTTTTAAAAGTAGAGTATAATACATACCCACCAACTGCCCCGGAAAATCAGGGCATCCCGTCCCCCCCCCCCCACGAGAGTACAGTGGCCATTTGGAGCACCTTGCTCTCAATCAATATCGAGCCCTGAAAAAAAAGAGTTTTGGGGGGTCCGCAATCTTGTGCTGTGGCACAAAATGTGTGTTTGGGGGCACAGTGCCTGATGAAAGCGCTTTTTTCGAGTCCACAACCTCACATGGGAATATATATATATATATATATATATATATATATATATATATATATAATGAACTAAAACTTTTATAAAGCACTAGGCCCCTTCAGAGGTACATGTGAACACTTCTGAAGCATACCATCCTCCGCAACAAAATAACTACATAGAATTCAAGCTATTTGACTCACAAAAGGAGGCAAGCCAAGATCCTTCTTGTTCCTATTGTTGGCAAAATGTAAACACTGAAAGATGCATTGAAGACAAAAGGTAGCTTGTGCTGCTCTTGAAAGGAGAGAGAGAGACACAATAAATGTTGAATGTTTTAACAGAATAAAGAGAGGCTTACAATATGTATGCAGGCCCTGAGGCACTTACAGTCTCCTTTCTTTATGAGTGGCTTGGAAAGGTTATGTAGGTCGCTAACTTACGGCAGCCGATGTTAATAAAATACCCAACTTTCCTAAGTTGCTTTAGAGTAAAAAATAAGCATACAGTACACACATATGTAGCACACACATTGCAAAGACATTCCCTCAGTAGTGATCTCCAATTCAATGGATAAATATTGAATTTCTAAACTCTGTCGCACAGCCCTTTGTGCAGTGCCGCTAAATAAAAATTAAAGAAAACCAAAATACAGCCAAGGTCTTGTTAGAAATCATACTTCACCTACCTTGCCATTTCCATACTTCACCATGTGGTAATCTCAGAATGTTTGCCTTAATGCAACTGATCAAACACAGGGATGAAGGATCGTCCAGTCACAGTCTTCCTTGCTGCTTTTAAAAAAGTGATTTTAATACCAGAATCTTACAAAACTCATCAGTGATGCCGTGAAATGCCTCAAAGGCAGCAGGGTCATCTAGCGTTGAGAACACTCTCTACACCTAGCATTTCCAAGGGAGCTTTCCTGCCATTTGTATTAGGTCAAAGCCCACTTTAGAGCTGTTATTTGTCCCAGGCAACCTCTTCACCCACAGCTAAATATCCCATAATCATGCCTGTAGTAAAACAAACAAAGATTTCTAAGGCTATTACGGAAAGAAGAAGAAGAATTGAGACTATGGCAGCAAAGCACAATCTTATTTTACATAATAACTTCAAAAGTTTTGTTTCTTCTTCCATAATCCCTTGGGCCTAAAATGCATAATCACCCGGTAATTGAAGTGAAACAAAATACCTAAATAGCTCAATCCCCTACAGAACACAGGTATTTACCAATGGACGTGGGGGAGGAAATTTAAAAGACCTCTGTGGCATGTTCTGGCACTAGATGAATATGCTTTCCAGATACAACACGGGCTTGGCTAACCTGAAATCAGTAGAGAAAACTGAAGAATGCTGGCCTGAAAATAGGACTCTAAATAATGTCTTTTTAAAAGAAATGGATCTTGGCTTGAGTTGCTCTTCTTGTTGTTTTTAAACACACACACACACATTCATTTTGATAAAACACCAAACAGAGTAACCAACACGGCACCCTCAGGGTACTGTTGGACTACAAGTCCCACTATCCATGACACTGTTGACTGGCAATGATGAGTGTTGTACTCCAGCAATATCTAGAGGGCACCACATTAGCTCTTCCTAAACAACTTTTTTGGACAAGTTACAATTTTGTAATTGCAAATTACAAAAGAAATATACATGCATATTAAGGCTGAAAGCATTCACCAGCGAAATCAGTTTTGCCATTAAGAGTTAAGTATGGGTTGCAGGCCACAATCCATTTATTTGTGAGCAATTCCATAAAGGTGTTGGTTCTACTCCAAATGGAAGTTGTTAATGGCCAGAGAGATCTTATATACAGAACTGTAGGGTAAAAAAAAAAAAGCTCTGTTACATATTGGTAAAAGTCCAAAGAATCTGTGCTCATCTTTTGATTCTGGCAAGATGATTTCCCAAACAATTAAAATCTGGTCATTATAATTACATGCTGTTCCTAAACATGGTCACACCTGTATCTATATTTGTCTACCATGGTTTCAGAAACTGTGCATTTCATTAACATCTACAGACACATTTGCTGGTGCACATCTTTGAACAAGCAGGAGATACTTGGCGAGAAAGCTTTTTCAACACTAACTAGGCCCAAAATAGCACCATTCCTGATTTACAGCAACATATATTTTCATTTACTAACTGATCCATTTATAAAGAAAAAAGACAGCGGATCCATTTAAAATCAGGTTGTCTCCATCCATCCAAGTCACGACAGCAGTACCTGAAAAGCAAACCTCTCAGAGGTGCTCCTACGGAATACCCATTCAAAATATGTAATGGATAGTGGATGCCTGGCTTTCACATGCATTAATTGTCACAGCACTCATAGCATGGAGCACTGAAGGCCCTGACAGCTCACTTTTACATTCTAAGTGACATCTGCATTGAACGGAACAGAAATAAAGATTAAGGGAAACACCTGGTGTGATAGCACTCAGCTTTACTTCAAAATGCAATATTTAAAAAGTACAGGTCTGTCTTCTTGTATTCTAAGTAAGAACTAATGTCAAAGCCTCAGAGGACTATAAGAATATGAAAAAGTACCGGCTGTTTTGTGGGCTTGTGTATTATATTCTTTCTTTCTTGCCACTAACAAGAGGTAAGAGCCATTTCCATGTAAGCCAAACCATGGTTTCCTGGGACAGCACAAAGCTTGGAATGCACTCACAACTGCTTTCTCTCCCCAGTCTTTTTAGTGAAGCACGACAACTAAGCAGTGATCAATCCCTTTCCTCCTTAACCACAATCTGAAGCCAAGGGCACACCTTGGCTTCTAGATTGGGATTGTGACACAGGTGAGCTTAACCCTTTCCTGCTTAAATTTGTCCTAGTTGAGGGAAACAGTCACCTGGGAGCGGAATTTTCAACAAGACAAATTCCCACCAGCCCCAGCCAGTATGGCCAATGATCAGGGATGATGGACGTTATAGACCAGCAATATCTAGAGGGCCACAGGTTCGTGGTTTAAACCACCTGCTCCTGTACTGTGGTCCCGCTGCTGATTTCTATAACAGAAAAGGCATTAGGATTTCCAATGGCTGTTTTGGGGTGCTTTGCTACCTGTGTTTTCAAAGCACAAATGGGTGCACGTGTAAATTCAGAAGCTTTACACAGCTCTCTAACTTTTTGTGCCTCTCCCAGGAAAAAAAAACATTTGGTATTCATGGGATAATGTGTGAAGTCATCTCATGAAAATTTATATGCAGAAACAATGCCCCAGAATGGTTTGTGTGAATGTTCAAAAATGGATCCACAAACAAAATCTTACATTTGTGTGGGAACATACTTATGGAATAGGCTCCAGAAAAATATTTTTTATCTAACAGATTTAGTTACAAAACACACAGCCAGAACGATCAGGGGCAGAGTTTAGGGTGCTTTTTAAAAAAATCTTTACAGGTATTAAATAATTCTACACTATGCAAAACTATGCATCCCTACTTTGCAAGAAAAGCGTACAAAGCTTGGGGCCTACTTTACCCTAGTGAAATTCTGCTGTTAATTTACCTTTAGGAAATGTTATGCATCATTTTTTCAAATGCATTGCATGAACAAGCATTGAAGTATGGTGTAAGGGCTTTCAGCCACTAAAGGGCTTTCAGCTACTGAAGAATCATTGAAATAAGTAGATTGGGAGTTACTCCTCATTTTGCTCCTGCCTGTCCTCTGTTGTAGGCTTGTTAACAATATGGGTGTGTTTCACCAGCAGTATTAGGCATGTTTTCGTGTTAAGGGATGTTAAGATAATGGAGTTTAAGGGTGAGAAACGAACAGGGAGTCAGGAAAGACCACCACAAAGGACAGAAGGTGCTATGGCAGTGGGAGGCAGAGGTGACAATGGACGGGAGGCAAGTCAGACATCTCTGTGCCATCTCCACTGTTACTCAACCTTAGTAAATCTGCTGGCTTAACTACAGCTCCCTTGGGTCTGAAAGTGCTGCTTGCAAGCACCATGTTGTGTAAGGGAAAGGTGTTAACAATCCCTGATTTGATCTAGGATGAGCATGCTGACTGTGTTTCTAGCATTAAGACTTCATGGAATGAAGAGTGAGATGTAAATATCTCCCTGGTGTGTCCACCAGGTATCAGAGACACAACACCAAGCAGTTTGAGGGGTAGGGATGGGTGCAGTATCTGTATCTTTACAGATTCCATCTTCCTGGCAAGACACCTGATCAGCCACTTGTAAGGGTCTGTAGCTGCTCCTAGGGACTCAAGACAGGATTGAGTTTCTGTTATTGCACTATTCCGCTGCCTAACATTCTGTCTGTCTGAGCTGGCAGTGCTGTTGAGGATCCCAAAACTTATGGTCTTTGGGAGCCTGTAACATAAATGGGTTGGCTTGGGATTTTATGGCTGCTATAACAACCATGGATATGTGTCAAATGACATACAGTCCAACACATGCGACAGGACACACTTTAGATCTTATTTCATGTTCTGGTTTAGGACTATATTGATCCGTGACTGGGGTAGCCAGACATTCTCCATTGTCATGAGCAGATCTTTATCTGACAAAGTTAAACCTTTTCATGGACATGGGTGAGAAACAGATTTAGCACTTACTCTGCAGTGGAGATGGTAGCAAAGAAATCTTACTTTTCCACAATTGCATCTACACAATGTCGGCCAGTGGAGCTCTTCTGGGTAGCAAGGGTTGGGAGAACAGGTGGTAAGAGGTCAGAGGACTCAAAAGACTGCTGTGACCAATTTAGATTACATTTTGCAGAGAAAAACCACTCGCATTCATACCAACTTGGATGGTGTAGTTTTGACAGAATCAAGAGACGGATGTAGTCAGGACACCACGCTGTCATGATTTGTTAGACAGGATTCATTTGTGTAGCCTAAGGATGTGGACAAGCTTCCTGGAGTTTTGAGCTCCACCATTTGCTCCATGCATCCTGACCCTTCCCAGGTATTAAAATCTGAGTGCAACATTTGGACTTCAGAGCTGGTAAATGCATCTCTGATAGACAATGCAAGAATCACAGCTAAAGAATCCCTGACAGATGGCCATCCAAGCTCTGCTTAAGGTAAAGGTAAAGGGACCCCTGACCATTAGGTCCAGTTGTGGCCGACTCTGGGGTTGCGACGCTCATCTCGCTTTACTGGCCGAGGGAGCTGGTGTACAGCTTCCAGGTCATGTGGCCAGCATGACTAAGCCGCTTCTGGCGAGCCAGAGCAGCGCACGGAAACGCCGTTTACCTTCCCGCTTGGAGCGGTACCTATTTCTCTACTTGCACTTTGAGGTGCTTTCAAACTGCTAGGTTGGCAGAAGCAGGGACCAAGCAACGGGATCTCACCCTGTCACGGGGATTCGAACCACCGACCTTCTCATCGGCAAGCCCTAGGCTCTGTGGTTTAACCAAAACCTGCAATGAAGGTGAGTCACTTTTTCATATTCTTATAGCCCAATACATTTACTCCTTTCACATTCCTTTCATATTCTTAGAGTTTGACATTGGCGTGATCCCTAATTCCCACTGCCACTCTATGGCAGTGGTCTTCAACTGGTCCAGACTTGGTGCAGAACAAAGGCCCATCTTTGAATCCCTATGGGATCCCACTTTCACTTTTGATTTGCACTTTAGTAAAAAGGCATGAGAATGTGGTTGGCCAGAAATGTGTATCTTATTAAGAAATGGTAGTACTCATGGATAATGATAAAATGAGCATCTCATCAGGAGAAAGTGTCTTATTCTAGACATGTATATAGTGGCTGTTTGGTTCGGTCAGCCTAAGCTGGAGTCCAACATGGTGGCAACAGTTTTACTATGACCCACCTGCTTTGGCTTCGCAAACTACCTGGGGGTCCTCCTGACCCACTGTCTGAAGATTTGTGCTTTAGGTAATCAACAGCAGAAAGAATCTAAATGTTCAGAGAGAGGGTGGGAAATTATGAGAAATGTGGCCTGCTAATGTATTTCCCCCTGCCATCTGAAGTGAGCTGGAAGCTTTATAGCCACTAGAATAGTGGGGAACCTGTGGCTTTCCATATGCTGTTGGACAGCAATTCCCATAATCTCTGTTGTCTGAGGCTGATGGGATCTGCATCTGAAGGGCCACCAGAAGGACGCAGGCATGTGATGAGCAATCTTTCACAAATGGGACCCAGACAACAGACAGCTGGGTACCTATTATGAGTTTATATACAGCTTGAGGCAGGGCAACATTTTAAAAGGTCGTACATTTCAGGGATGAACACACTGCTCATTCCTAACCAGTAAAATCACAAGTTTGCATCCATGAGCATCTGTAAACCATTGCAATAACATTCTGAGGTATCACTAATACATATGCAACAGAACGCAGCATATTAGAATACACAAATGACTCCAAACATACTTCAGGCTGAAACCTCTTCGCTGCTGAAATGAAGACCTCAAAGGCAAAGTAATGACGACATCACAATATACATAAATCAAGAACTGCATGTGGGTTTATTTTACACTTGAGAAAACAGTGGATTTAATTGTGTGAACCAAAAAAAATGTACTGTACAATATTAATGATAAAACATCAAAATGTATAATTCATAGTGCATTGCTTGCTTTATTTTTATTTATTTATTTATTTGTTTTGTCAGATAGTTCCTTTGAGTACATGCATCCGGGAAGATGCAGGTGCCAGTAAAATTTCTCTATTTAACTCAAGCTGCAGGAACTAAATTTTATTCAAAAAAAGTGTGGTTTTACATTATATACACAGAAATTGAATATAAAATGACAATATAAAAAGTTAAAAGAGAAAAGCATACAGCCAGAAGGTACAAAGGAAGTTGAACAGTTTAAAATGGTACGATATGTAACATGTACTTTTTTTTTTCCCCTAAGCTGATGCTGGCAATTTACATGGAACTGAATCCAACACTTGCCCCACTTTTTCTGTTTTGTTTTAAATGTACCAATGCAGCACACTATAGAAAGGTCAGCTTGTACCAAAGCTTACATTTGTAAATAACTATAAACTGCAGTATCTTACAGGGGGGAAAGAAAAGGGGGGGAAAGCATTTTTACATTTTTATTTTTTAAATAACTTGCATACTTTTTTTTGCCAAGTGGCAATTTTCAGCATCCAGAGGATTTGGGCATAGTGGCAACTTTGTTTATTATTTTTATTTTCTTAAACACGACTGTGGTTTTCTAACCCCTTGAGCACTTCATAGCTTTTCATCATCGTCAAAGAACTGCATGCATCTTTTCTCTGCAAATCAGACTGCAATTTTTTAAGGGCTTTTTTTTGACATTTTAACACAGTTTTGTTAGGATGAAATGCCTTTTTAAAAATTAAAACACAAAATATTCCTTTGGGAAAGGCACAACAATGCTATTACAGTCCTCAGAGGGTTAAAAAAACTGACACTACAGGGTTCTGTGACCTTTATTGTCATGGCAACTTTGTAATTTTAGGATGTCTTTTTGTTATTGTTCTTTGTGTCTTTCTTTACGGCTAAATTAACGTCTCTCAATAGTGTCTCCCACTATATTCTACAAAAGATAGCTTAACATCAAGGACAGATGTTGAAAATAAAGGTCAGACTTTGACTCACAGAAAAAGAAAAGAAAAGAAAGGTTTTAAAAAAACATGCACAGATCAGACAAAGAGCATATAAATATAACTACAAAATGTATGTAAGAAAAACCAAGGTCCAGATAGGCAGTTCAGCAACAAAAGTAAGACTGATTTCAGAGGCTCAGATCAGGCCTAGTGCAGTACTATGAAGAAGTTTAGTGCAATGTTCCTGTGGTCACTTGCATACCTGGCTGCTTACCTGGACGCTAATGTTTTTCTAACTCAGTTACATAGATCAGATGGTCCTCGGGGGACTTGCCATGTGTTTTACTAAGGTGCAGTTTCACTGCATGCTTGCTTGCAAAAGTTCGGTTACAGAGCTTACACTGGAATGTGGAACCTGAGTCCTCCTCAGCAATTCCAAGTGAGCCTAAAGTCTTATTTGTGAGGACCTTTGAAACATTCTGCTGTTCTTGAATCTGATTTAGTGGCAATTTGGACAGGTCCTTCAAACTGAACCCTAAATGTGTCTCCAAGTGACTTATGTACGTAGAAGAAGTTCTGAACTGAGAGGCACAATCATTGCAAAAGAAAACAGGGTGACCTGTGTCCAAATTCTTTAAAAACTTAGTTCCACCTGTCCTCCTTAATTGATACTTCACATTGGCCAGCCAGTGGCTAATTGTGGTCATGGAAAGACCAGTAAACTTAGAGATATGTACCCGCTCCTGTGGGCCTAGGTCCGACATAATGTACTTGCCTTCAGGAGTCTCCCTCAAGCTAGACGCAAACTGGGCTTGAAGGATTAGAAGATGCTGAGGGTTCCAGTTGGACTGCCTACCTTTCCTCTTGTGTACTGGTGACAGTTCGTCCAGTGTCTCCTCAAAGCTACTCCCATCCGCATCAGATTTCTCTGACACGGAAGACGGTGTCGAAGACTTGGGGGTCAAGCGCCCTGTGAGGTTCTTTACCATGTCGGAAATATCCATCAGGGCACTTTCCCTCAGAGGAGATGAGACCGAATCAGTCACGCTGGAAACCAGGGGCTTGTTCTTGGACTTCGTTAAATCAATAGGCTGATCGCTGTTCTCGTAATAATATCGGTCGATAGCATCAGCTTGCTTGGCCGGAGTCGTTGAGTAAATGGGTTTGTCCAGCATACTGTTGCTAATTTTATATAACATAGCCAAAGGGTCCAAAGAAGGACTTACAGGGTTGGAAACTTTGCCTAAATGGGTATTCATGATGGATTGTAAAGCACTCAGTGGATTGATGAATGACGGCTCAGCTGAATGGTCTGTGATGATGCCCAAGTTGTTACAGCCGTTTGTGACTTTTGCTTTAGGTAGCTCAGTACCATTAAGTGCATGAGGATCTGCTGGACTGTCCTTTTTGACCTTCTGCACTTCTGCTTCAGGGCCCTTTTTTTGCTGCTGTTGCTGCTGCTGCTGTTGCTGCTGCTTGGTTTCCTCTGATTTTGGAAAGTCTTTGTTCTCCTTAGAAGCAGGTGACAATGGCTTGAGTGGAGAACATTTCTCTTTCTCTGCAGGCTTTTCTTCTTTTTTTATATTGATTTTGCCCGTGACCTTCTCCACTAGCTCCTCCATTGCAGAGACGTTGCTTTTGTGAGGTGGTGGCGTCAGGTTCCCTGGCGAGTGGATCAGTGCACTGTGTTCCGAAGACAAGGATTTTACACTGCTGGCATACGATGGCTGCATCTGAACACTCTGCACAGCTGGCTGAATGGGCTTAACAGACCCTGGAAGCTGGTAAGCTGCATGAATGCTTGGATAGCCTCCCCACGAAGGTGCTCCATTCTGAGCCTTGCTTATAGCTGTTGTCACTGTATTTTCCAGGGATTTTAATATATCTATCCCACCTTTAGGGCTTTCATCTAGATCTTCCTCTCTCAGGTACTGATACACAGCCGTTGGCTCAAATTTTTCCGCAGAGTCCTCATTCTCTTCTTTAATCTTTTTGTCTGTTTCATGAACGATCACCTTTTCCTTTTCCATGTCCTTCTTCTCCTCAGAAGTTGTAGATTCGGCTGGAGAATCGGGCTGCTTTTTAATATTTGCAGCTGGTAATCTCGTGTGTGTGGTGGGGGGCAAAGGTATGGATTGGATCTTTTCTTCTACCACAGGATCCAATACTAGTTGTTTCCCCTTTTTGGAAGCAGAATTAGTTACTTTCAAAAAATGTCCCGTGACCATCATGTGAGCAGTCAGCTGCTGCAAAGTGTCATGAGAACTGCCGCACTCCATGCATTTTAGGATCTGGGCTTTGCGGGCCTCAAACTGCCAAGTGTAGCTAGCACCATTTTGATAGCCATAGCGGTTGTTTGGAGTCACATAGGGGTTGGCAGTTTTCTGGTCCTTCCCTGCCTCGCTAAGTGTGCTCTCCGAAGTGATCGCCGTCGGCTCAGGTGAGCAAGGTGAAGCTAAGTCTTGAAGTGCTCGCTTTTTGGTAGAAGGCACCAGTTTGGTGATGGCTGGTACTGGTTCCTTCAGAGGCACTTTCTGGTAATGCTTTGTTTTTATCATGTGGACACTCAAGTCTTGCAAAGATTCAAACGAATGGCCGCAGTACATGCACTTCAGCACTTTCTGGGCGTCTTCTTTGCCTTCCATTTCCATAAGTGATCGCTTTCTGGGCTTTGACCACCGTTTGGTCTTTTCAGCTTCTTTATCTCGGTTATCATCCCGATAATGTCCAGTTTCATTCATGTGCACTGTTAGCTCCACTAGTGTGTCATATGCTGCACTGCAGTCCTTGCATCGGAACTTACTGGCACCAGTGAACACAGAACCATACAATTTATTGTTTTGCCGGTAAAGCTGCACTGTGCTGAATAGACTAGGTTCTGGGAGAAGTCCATATGAGGTCTGCTGCAGAGTTTTGGCTAATGCCGCTTGATGCCAGTCATAACCTGAGCCACCACTGTTATTGTTACTGTTACTAGTACTACTGATACTTGTAGTGATACTAGTGTTGGTACTGGTACTGGTACTGGTACTGGTACTAGTACTAGTATTGGTACTTGGGGTAGTGATAGTAGAGTTGCTATTAGTGGTATTTTCCTTCTGGCTGTTTTCATTACTCTTTGATTTTTTTAAATCCAAAGCTAAACTAGACCAGCAAGACTCCGATAGTAAATTTGCATAGACAGCTTTTATTTGTGCCAAGCTGTCCTGTGGATAGGAAGCATTGTCCAAGCACTGGTGATCTTCTCTCTCTTCTTTGGAGGAAGTGCTTTTGAAATGAGCCAGCTGGTCACTGTTTTCGCTGAATGGCGACCCATAACCTGCGTCCTGATTGGTTGCTGTGCTGACTGGAGAGTTCTGGTAACTTTGAGCCTCTTTGATCTCCGTTTCATCATTGCACATGTAGTCAGTTTCCTGGATGTCCAGAGGTAGCCCGTCATCCTCCACGCTGTCTTCATCATTCTCTGCTGCTTTCAGTTCTTCCTCAGGAACATAAGCTAGAAAAATACATAAGAAAATAAAAATTCATTACAGAACGTACACATTTCGTTTCGTTCCCACCACTGTTTCTACTACACTGAGACTGAGGCTTACATTTTAGAACACATATCCATATTTCTCAGCTTTATGAAGATACACATCCTGCCAATTTAAGCATGGCATTCGGCATTTTTAGTTGCAATTTAAAATATACCATGACATTTCAGCAGGATTTATGTTTAACTAACAGAATAACCTGGTATGAATAAAGCTAAGAATTCATTCTTCAGCCACTTTTTCTGAATTGCAACACTTATTTTGCCACTGTAACTAATTGGGATTTTCTGGAATAAATTAGGTAAAAGGTTGTGTTTATTTATTCATTCATTTATTACATTTCCAAGTCTCATTTTATTTGTGCAACAACTAAGGTCACCTGGTGAGTTTCAAAGGTAAGTAGGAATTTAAACTCAAATATTCATCATCCAAGTCCAGCACTCAACACTACATACTACCTGAAGCACTCAACATGAGCAAAGAAGCATTTATAAAGTTATATGGTAATGAAGCAGGGCAGATGTAAAACAAATTTGTCATGGAGATCAAATTAATCATCAATTATGAATTATTATTAAGATGCATGTACTACTGTTACATATATTCGTCCATTAATGTGAACAGTGATTTGAAATATTTATATTTCTTCCTTCAAAATAACCTTGTGAGTGGTGCTATGAAACAGCCCTAATTTTGATTACTTTTGAGATTGGAAGGCTGCATTTAGAAAGGGAGTCTCCATTCTAGTCTTAGAAATGGAAGACACAGGAGAAACCTCTTTCATTGCCAAGGGCCAGGTGTAGCACCTTCTATGAAATGCTGTCTTATCTGGCACAAAATCATCACCCCTCTGATATACCTGTTGTCTCCAACCCTGACCTCCTGGGGCCTCCCTGGACATCACTTATTAAATTGGCAAATCATAACCCAAAGCTTCTGCTGTGAAGACCTGGCTGGCAGCTAATGTCTTCAGTTGCATGCTTATTTCTACCCTTTTTGTTTGTTTTGCTAAGCTAGGAAGAAACAAGATTGTCCGCAAGTTTACTTCCAGGCTATCTCCACTTCAGAATGTGTCACACCCATCCTTACTCAGCCAGACAATATTTTAGACTTTGTTTTATTTTAATCATTAAACCCCAACTTGAGCACAAAAGCTGAAGCTTTGGGCTCCAGAAGCTGGGAATCTTTCAGACACAAAGAGATATCACTTTCCTTCACAAAAGCAATCCTGTGAAACTTTTATCCTCCTCCTATATTCCTCCTATATCTCCCTTTTTGTTTTAGAAAAGACGCCTATACATCCAGGGCCTTGGTCTCAAGTCACACAGATGATCAAGAAGTCCCAGTACTACTCATTTCAAATATCTTTGCTCCAGAATTTTCCTAATTGGCTTAGAACCTGGTCCATCTTCTTCCAGTTCCACCTTTCCTTTCCCACCCATGAAGCAAGTCTCAGCATCCCATTGCTCTTTGAGAAACTTTTTCTCCCCTTCTTTCCAGCCAATCATCTGTCGTTGGCACTTTCTCTCCTGGATTCCCAACTTCTAAGCATCCCAAAACATGGATTCTTACATGTAAAGCACACAATGGCACCTCTACTATTGTTATTTTACAAATGGCTCAGAGACATTAACATGAATAATCACGTTTATTCCAATAGTCCCACTGAGCTTTATAGGAGTTACTTCCTGTTAAATTTGTATAAGCAGCCTTAGAGCTATCTATGGTTGAAGATTAATGTGAACTTGGGTATTAGAGTTCCAAGACGGATAGTCCAATGGAGCACCCTGGCAATAATGGCAACTCTAGCAAGAATATGCACTTGGATTTGAAAGGTAAGAACAATTAGTCACTGGGCAAATCTGCTTTCCTCTACCCATTACTGAAAGGCTGAAATGTAAACAATGGTACAAATCGACAAGGGATTCTTTTTATTAGCGTTCCAGTTATCACAACATTAATTCAAGAAGCATTAAGATTTATGCATCTGAAATGATGCATTGTCGGATATAAATAGCGTTAAACATACCTCCACCAACCCAGTGGCATCATTCATAGTGCAAAATTAGAGAATAGTTTTTTAAAATGTTGAAAGAGCTGTCAAAAAACAGAAATACAAAAGGACCAATCCCAAGTACGGGGAGCCAGTAATTAATATAATAATATAATATAATATAATATAATATAATATAATATAATATAATATAATATAATATAATATAATATAATATAATATAAAAAGGTAAAGGGACCCCTGACCATTAGGTCCAGTCGTGACCGACTCTGGGGTTGCGCGCTCATCTCGCATTATTGGCCGAGGGAGCCGGCGTATAGCTTCCAGGTCATGTGGCCAGCATGACAAAGCCGCTTCTGGCAAACCAGAGCAACACATGGAAACGCCGTTTACCTTCCCGCTGTAGCGGTTCCTATTTATCTACTTGCATTTTGACGTGCTTTCGAACTGCTAGGTTGGCAGGAGCTGGGACCAAGCAACGGGAGCTCACCCCATCACAGGGATTCGAACCGCCGACCTTCTGATCAGCAAGCCCTAGGCTCAGTGGTTTAACCCACTGCACCACCTGGGTCCCTAATATAATATAATATAATATAATATAATATAATATAATATAATATAATATAATATAATATAATATAATATAATATGTTGAACCAGTGTGAAGTCTGCTAGATCAAAGCACCATTCAAGTGTGGGCTACTACCAACTGAGTCAATCTAAGCCTGACAGAGGGAAAACATGCCTTATAAACAGAGTTTGATTTACAGCACCCTTTTTGCCAACATATGTTACGCCAGATTAGCAGGTCATGTGACCAGGGTGATCCAATGTGTGTCCCCCTGCTTAGTCCCGCTGCTCCCCCTTGGAACACCCATTTTTTTCAGGGCATATGTTCCACAAATCTTGGCTTAGCTGCAGTTGAGCCAGAATGAAGGCACTGTGATGAATCCTAACTTGCTTATTCCGGCAGATCGAGGGTTAGTATTGCACCCTATGGCAGTGCTTTGCTACTGAAGGCTCTGTTCTATAGACTTAAAATATTTAGAATAAAAGGGAGGGGGGAAATTGAAAAAGTTTTAAGCTTTAACAGATCAAAGAAATTTCAGCAGGAAAAAGTTGGAGCACATGGAAATTATTGGTGTGATTTAGTTGACTTAAGGGAGCAAACCTATACACAAGAAGCTGGTGTTTGAGTTATACCATCCTTTTTGCCAGCTTAATTTATATCAGGTTGCCAGGTTATGTGACCAACCTGAATGGGCTTTTGATCCAGCCTAAGTGCCCCCACCCCATCCAGTCCAGTCCTACCCCCACCATGCCCTTTTCAGGGCTTACTCCAGTTTTAGATCTGCCAGACTTGACTCAGTCAGCCGAGTCCTGGCTAAGATGAAGGTGGGGAAGTTAGGCCGGTATAATTTGGCTGCATGAGGACCTTCTTGGTTGAGCCAGAGATCCACTGGATCCTAACCCACTCATCCCAGCAGATCCTGCTACAGGATTGCTCCTTAACCTCCTAATGACTGTTTTTGGACAATATACCCTGTTTCTCATATTTTAAGACATACCCATAAAATAAGCCATAGCAGGATCTTTAAGCATTCAAGGAATATAAGCCATACCCCGAAAATAAGACATAGTGATAGGCGCAGCAGCAATGCCGGCTGCGGCAGGAGGAGGAGGAAAAAAATAAGACATCCCTTGAAAATAAGTCATAGTGTGTTTTTTTGAGGAAAAAATAAATATAAGACGTGTCTTATAATATGAGAAACATGGTAAATAACAATGGTTAATCTTGACAGGGATGGGCCACAGCCAATTTTGAGCTCAAATGCTCCCTTCTCTCCCCTCTTTCTCCAGCAGTGTTGCAAGAAGGCAATTGGAAGGTTTTGCTTTCTTTTTGTGACCAGACTTGTATTTTACCAAAATGGCCCAAACCTGAGAAACTATGGCTATATTAATTTTAGCTATGACTAAACCAAACTTAGTATCAACCACAGTTTAGGGTTCACATGCAATGCTTAACTGAAGTTAATCAAAAGCGAAAGCTTCCAATTTCCTCCTTTCAAAAGCCTGTCAATCATTCCTGTCATGATAAATCATGGCTTACTGTGATGAACCTACTATGATAACATGTGCAAGCGCCAAACAGTTTTTACATGGATTCTTCCTAATGGAGTTTCCTTGAAAAGCACCAAGCTAGTTTAAACAGTGTGGCTACTCACCAGGGTAAGTTTAGGGTAAGTTTAACTGCAATATAGCTGAACAGAGAAAAAAGGATCAGACATAATATTCTTAACATAGGCACAGAGGATGTAGGTGGATATTACAACTTCTCTGGGCATCCAGAACCTTGAAATTTTTAATGGATTTACTTCTTGGTAAACTTGGTAAACAAATAAAATGCTGTGTGTCTTCAGTTGCTGAAAGCAACTGAAATCCATTGTCGAATTAAACAATAACAAAAAAGGGATTGATATTGAAGGGGCTTCATTATTGACTTACTGTGACAAGTTCCTCAGGGTAATCCTGCAGTGTTGACTTTGAATTTTACATACTATTTTCTACACCTGAAGTATAAGCCCCAAGGTGCATTTAAATTATAAAAAGATGGTAAAACCAAAGGTAACACCTTGCTACAGATTTTTGGCTCATACTAATGGTCTGCAGCACTTTAGCCTCTTGCTAAATCAGGTATGTGAAAATTGTGACCTTCCATGTGTTGTTGGTCCCATCATCCCTGATCACTGTGCTGCCTAGGGATGATGGGAGTTGGAGTTCAACAACACCTGGGATGCCACAGGTTCTACATCCCCGTGTTAAACTATGAAACATATATCACACAACAATTCTGGCAAGAGCAGTTGGCAGTGAAAACTAAAGTAAAATGAGAGATGAATACTTAAAGCTGACAAATATAAAGCATGCAATGGAATATCCGGCTTGATTATTGGCTTACAGTAAACATCAAACTTTGCTATTGTGATGCCACCTGGTGAAACGATATAATCTTACCAAATTACGTGTTTATCCGAATCAAACTATTTTTTAAACTAGCAAATGTGATATTCATGAGCAGATGGCCATTAGATCAAAATACATCTATTCTAAGGGCCCAATTCACAGAAGTGGCAGGCATGCACCCTAAGTGATAAACATAGATTTTTGCACTGTAGTAGAAATAATTTGTGCGTCATGTCAGCTCCACTCTACTAGAAACCATACTTTGCTAGAAAAACCATGTCATACGTACTAATAAGTGTGTGTGTGTGTGTGTGTGTGTGTGTGTGTGTGTGTGTATCAATGAACTTAAGGCTACAGGAAATGTTTTTCTTATACATATCGTTCACAGAACATGGAAACATACTTGAAATGAATGTTTGCACACAAAATGTATTTATGTATTAGGCATGTTGTACATGCAGTGGCTCTGATCCAAGGAGTACATGGAGTTTCACATTTACAGCTCTTTCAACATCCTGAGGAAAAGGGGCGTAGAAGCAATTGAATAGCATCTCTTGCTCCCCCAATTCTAATTCTAATCTTTAGTGCACGGCCCCAGCTACTGGATGAGAAATGGGTCCCAAGTATGTAGCACCTATTTGCCCACACAGTTCCCACCCAGCTAAAGAACCACATGGGAAGCTTTCTTTTCCATAAGCAGATCGTCCTTAGCTAGATTGGGATGATCAGGAGCAATTCAGCAAAAGAGAAAGCAGCAAAACAGGATATAGTGAAAGGTGGGGTGGAAAAAAATCCTGACTAATGCTGGGTGGGCTTTTCCCCACGAGATAATTCTAATTGCTTACTTTGCAGATTTCTTATTTTTAAAAGCATTGGTTTTTCCCCAATAAGGAATCTTCTTTTTTAAAAAAAAATCTTAGAAACATATGCTAAGATGCAAGATATTCCCTTAGGTCTCATAATTCAGCAGCATTCAACATTTCTAAAATCCGTGTGCCAAAAAAAGGAGGCCTGCTTATTCCCTTTCACCTACCAGCACAGTCCAGTGCTTTTTTCTCTTACTAAGATCCATTAGACCTTCCTCACCTCCCACCAGACGTCATTTTATTTTACTAAAAGGGACAATTTTAAAAGAATGTGGTTTCTAGTAAACCACTGCTAATAACTGAAAAAGACGTTTGAAGAGAATAATACTGAATCTCATCAGGGCTGAAGAGACAAGGATCCAGGAAAATAAACAAAACTTATTCCAAGTCTTTTCTACAGGAAAGTGCAATAAAAAGCCAGGGGTTATCTTTCTAGGTGGGATATAAGCCTAGGTTTATATTGCCATTTGTTACTGTTAATACAGTTGTGTGTGTGTGTGTGTTTACAAAAAGATTCTATCTCCCTCTCCCTCTCTCACACACATCTGTGGATACAAGCCCATACATTCAGTATTACAATATTTTACTTAAAGGCAGTGAGTTTATCCTGCCATTTACCTTGCTCTGCTTTATCCCTTTTCATAGTTGTTGAGACTTACTGTAAAAGCCATCATGGCATTTCAGTCCAGCAGTGGCACACCACGTTTGCTTCGGAACATAATAGGAAATCAGCTTGCTACA
Source organism: Zootoca vivipara (assembly GCF_963506605.1). Classification (NCBI taxonomy): domain Eukaryota; kingdom Metazoa; phylum Chordata; class Lepidosauria; order Squamata; family Lacertidae; genus Zootoca; species Zootoca vivipara. The sequence goes on along the minus strand of NC_083283.1, from coordinate 54,570,586 downwards.
GTTACTAGCTATTTAAAGGTTGCACCAAAATCAGTCCAACAGAAGAAACAGCTTCTTATCCCTAAAATGTCTTTGTACAAACTGATGCTGCTTTAACACAGAGGTCCATCTGCCAGTGCAGAGAGACATAAGGTATATTTACACTCTGTACTCTTACACCTTGTGTACTACAACGTCTGCACAGAACATGGAATCAGGATCACAGTCGCCCTAAGTGAGCTATTTAGGAGGTATGATGCACACAAGGTTCCCTTATCCTCAAGACTGCCCTCTTCATTAAAGTAAATAGGACTCCATATATACACAGAAGCTTTGTGCATTTGAGTACATATGAGACTTTGCATCAGCCCATGTGTGCTTTTCCATGGACTAGCATAGGAATGCTGAATTTTATTTTTAAAGAAATTAGAAATGCATTGTTTTTAACATTCGTGCTGCAAAAATTGTGATTTTTAAAAAAATGTTCTAAATTTCACACTGTACGGGCAAATGCACAAGTTTCTAACTTTGCAACAACATACACAGCTAAGCATACTGGATCAGGACCTTGTTACTGGATTTAAATAACAGAAAAGTTGCAACTGCTACCTAAAATAAATATGGCTGCAAACATAAACACATGCACTGAAGACAGCAAGACTTACTTCTGAGTAAACATGGATATAATTGCACCATTTGCATTACAAACACAATAATAGAATCTTGTAATATTTCAGTAATACATATTGCAAAGCTAAGGCACAATCTACAGCTCACTAGAAGTCTCTGAGAAAAAATTCACATAATTTATTTGCTGATCATTATTTTGTCTATAGATATTTACATATCCTATAACCCTTCTTGGAATCAACACTAAACACAGCTCCCACACAGACAGTACATATCTAGTTAATAATTGTACTCCATAACACACATATTTTTGCTTACTCATTATCTGTGGTTGTGAACTGTACTATTGGTTGCGAGTCATGCATTTTTGTTGGTTGTAAAGGTTTTCTTCTGTTATTTATACAACGTAACCTAGCCACAAACGAAGGAAAAAGAAATCTCCATAAAAAGTTTGCTGTTCACCCGCAAGTGGGGAAGACAAGCATTGAGCTTGAAATTCTGCTTTTTACTTACTTTGGTTTGCAGTGCCCATAAAATGAGAGAACATTATATATATATTATTCATGTTACTTGGCTTGTTCTATAAAACGTATTATAAACTGCTGCTTATGTCACACAAAAATAATAATAATTACAAACCGTTTTTATATTGTCTATTATTATTGGACAAAATTAGCTGGCTTCGATGCTCACAATATGAGAGTGCCATACAGGGGTGCACAAAGCAATTCAGAACACACTTTCTGTGTTGATTTTCAACGTTTAAAAAATATTCCTTATGTCAACTGAATTTGCACAGCTATGCTACACTATACACATACAAAGATGTGCATTTGTTAATATTATAATTCATCATGGTTTAAATTATAGAATTAATAGAATCATGGTATAAATTATAGAATGGGGGGGGACATTTCATTGAAATATTCCTGTTGTAGGATAAATACTTAGGATTCAGAAATAATGTTTATAGTGAAAATGTTAACACAAATAATATACAATATTTCATAAGGCCGATGTCTTTTTTCTTTTTTCGCCTATAAAGTTGCTACTAACAGAGAATACACCGGGAAATACACAGTGATGTTTTTAAAAAGCTGTTTATTCAAATTAAAAGCTTTGAAATTTTGTCCTGCAATTGTTTGCAGTCAAATGCTGCAATATTCTACAACAAGAAAAGAGAAAGGCTTGCATTTAATTGCTACTATATGAAACTGTCAGGGAGGTCAGCTAATTATTTAATGCTGTGATAAAACATTTCCCACTGAATTTCTTCCTTTGGCTCCTGTGTCAACACAGGTATTTTAAAAGTGTGGCGCAGGGTTACATTTGTGGCCTGTAATCACAGAGAAGTATTTAAACCAAGCACTCTATTCTGATTTCTAGATGCCTAAAAATATACTTGCAACAACCTATATTACAGTGTACAATGCAAGCAAGCCTCTCTTGTCGCTTTTTCTGTCTCTCTCTGTAATTTTGCAGGAGGGAAATCCTACAAATTACAGCTATAGGAAGACCGAGAGTATCTGTTTTCCTGTTTTCTATTATTACATCTTGTTAAAAATCTGTGCCTATATGATATGCCTTCTGGATGCCAATGTCTCCCCATAGATATGCTGTCATCTTTGTACAGCATTAAAATTTGTGTATTCTAATGTAAGTCGACACGAGGTGCTATATATTGTATGTGTTAGTGGTATAGCACATTGTGTTTGCTTCAGTGAGAAGGTGTACACTGTAAAGAACCCAGACCATGTCTGAAAAGCCAAAAGCAAATTGGATAGGATAATGATAATGCATAGTGGGGGTGGGCAATTGTATAATATTATTTATTGAACACAGTGATACTGTTTCTTAGTCACGGTTCCGTTTAAATTGTTCTATTATTTTCTGCATACATTTATTCTATTCTGCTATACAAAAAACACATTTCCCACAATCGTTATTCTAAAGGGGGGGAAAGGCTACCATTATAGGAGCCACAACCGCTAAAATCTGTAAGAATTAGTGCCACTGAGTTCAACAAGAAATTTATTCTACTCTGTTTTTAATTATTACTCAATTAAACTTCATGCAATTTCGGTGGTGCCAAATAATTAGTTATTGAGGGCAAAATGTTTAAAACTTAATTTCAATATTGTAACCGAGCATATGTTTGCTTGTGTGTATTTCTGTTTCATAATCATAGCAACCCTGGTCACAAAATAAGCTTAGCACTGTAGTTTTCAATGTAACATATCCAAATGAGAAATTTAGGGTGCAATCCTATGACAGGGTCTGCTGGGATGTGCAATTTAGGATCTCTGGCTCGGCCGGCATTAAGTCTCCAACCCTAGCTCTGCTGAAGATACTCTAGTGGAACTTCTCATCCCAGGGCAACCAGCTCAGCGAAAGCTAGTGTAAGTCCCCCCAAAAGGGCAGTGGGGGTGGCATAGTGGGAGGGAGACCACAGAGGTTAGGGTTTAAGCCCATTCAGCTCAGTCACATTACCTGGCAAGCCAGTAGAGAACACTATTCTAAAGGCTCACTTTCCTTCTGTCAGACTTGGGCACAGCAGCAGTCCTGCAGCTAAACAGGGTTTGAATCTGGTATAACTTTACATTAGCATGCTTTAAGCCAGCTTCTTGTGCATAGGATAGTTCCCTTAATTCTGGTTGGAAATTGAAAACAGACACAACAGTTGAATGTGAAAAGTATGTCATGTGACCCGCATGTCCCTCTAGTCTCAGTCTCATTCATTTTAACACGCCTTGTGTGGAGAAGTTCATGGTAAAGTGTTTCTACATATAGGAAATGTGTAAAATCCTTCAGTTATAACCATCCTTTTCTCGCTCTTCACATGTCAAGCAAGTTAAGAACATGCTTAAATAATAATATGTATCAGCATGCTTATGCATATCTATATATTTCTGTAAAACAGGAAACCCCATTCATACGGAATCTAAAACAAATTTTAAAACAGATTTGCATTTTAGTTAGATCAACTACAGTGACCTCAAGGTTAATAAACTGGCTCAAGCCCAATTTTTTTCAACTTCAACTGCTTTGTGCTTCATGGTCTACCTCAAACTATGAACTGATAAATTTTGTGGATTCAGGAAGAGCATATTTCAAAGCAGTTTCCAGAATAGTATCTGGTTAGAAATTCCCAACAACAAAAAGTATGAAGCAAAAAGTATATAAAATGGTAACTGTTAAATATTTAGTGTACACAAAAATTGAGCATGAATCATTCTAGGGATTGTAAGAAACATGAGTATGTTGTATTATGTTTACATGCATATATTATATATTTATGATTTGTTTCTGACATTTGTACCCCACTTTTCTATCAGAAGATAATCAGAACTGTAAAATAACCAGACTCACTCTCTGTACTAATATACTCCCCCCACCTCTGCTTCCTGAATCTCTTTCACACATGCATATAAAATTACTGAAGAACAAAAAGGTGATCACAAGTAAGAGGCAATTAAAAATAAAATAAAAGAATCACCACATTTACAGAAGTAAGAAAAGGAGGAAAAATGCATGTGTTGCTTCTGTTTTGATGTAAAGCTCTGTAAGAGACCTGAAGGGTCTTCAAGACTATCAGTAGTTCTTCTGCATACTGGGCTGAATGCTAGCCCTTAAAGCAAAATGCATCTGAAAGCTTCCCATCTCTTCCCATTCCATTCCCTACTCTGATGAGGAGTGGCTCCCTGAGGTTGGAAGCAGAGGTCTTTCCCAATACTGAAATATCCATCTACAACCATTTTCCTTACATATTTGGATTGTCAAGGAGAACTGCAGATGAATCGTCCGTCCGATACCCTCCTCTGTCAAGAATATTTCATTGAAATGTTTGTTTTTATCCCTGCTGGCAACATTAGGATGGAAATATTTAACCTGTTTCCATTACTTATACAAATTACTATTACATGGTAGAACAGATGTCAGAATCACAACTGACTGCCATACATTCTTTATGTGGAGAAGAAGAAAAGTTGTTAAGAGCCTGCTCTTTAACACCATGTCTTCTCTTTTACCTGATTCATTAACTTTCACCATCAACATTTAACTTCCTTTCTGTTTCCATCTTTTCTCAAGCTGCTTTGATTTGGAAGCAAAGTCTTTCAGAAATATATATGTTTGATCAAGTGTTCTAAGAGGTTGCAGGAAAGAAAAGAGTGAGGTGGGGGGGGGGAGAAAGAAAACCCAACATCTTGTCAAAAACGTTATTTCTCTAACAGGGATGATGAAAAAGAAGTCAGTTAAGATGCTGGTACTCAAAGATGGCTGTCACTTCAGATAGAAGATGGCACACCTCACCTAGACAGGTGACACTTTGGTCGAGCAAAGGGTTGCTGCATTATTGAGAGCACCAGAGATCAGGATGACAAAGACTCAAGGCCCAGGATGCCTAGGGCACCTTAAGTAGTGAAATCAGCAGGCAGGTGGATTTCAGCCTCCATTTGCATCACCTCCAGATTTAAATAAGGGTCTCAGGCAGCAGTACTGGGAAAGACCTCTGCTTCCAACCTCAGGGAGCCACTCCTCATCAGAGTAGACTATACGGGGCATGGTGGACCCAATGATCTGACTCAATATAAAGGCAGCTTCATATATTCAACTAACTGTGAAGTATGAAACCAAAGCTTATTTATGGCAAGGCTACTTTTTTACTCCATAGTAGTAAAAATAAAGACAGGGTGGAGTTACAGAGCTCCCAAACCAACTTTCTAGCTTATTCCAAAAAAAGCTACAGATTCTCACTTCTGAAAAAAAGAAAAGTATGTACTGTGTGCTAATGCATTGAACAACAACAAGCAAATTCTCCCTCCAACTGAACTCAATTGCAAAAAAATCCATTTGGTTTTGAGTAATAGTTGTAGACTTCAAGAGGGTAATCTTCCTCCCTCTTTCCGAATTCTCCATATATTAAGGTGGCCTTCACTATGCTGCTGAGCACAACAATGGGTTGGACCGACAGCATCAAGGCAGATGGGGCTCAAGCTACCGGCTCTTTTTATATATGCACATTTTTAAAGTTACATTTTACTTGGGTACCTCTGACAGTGGGATCTTTGGCTCCATTTAAATTGTTTGTTTGTTCCAGTGTTCATTGGAGAGCATGCTGCAAATGTCCAATGGTTTTAAAAAAGCAACAAAAACTATTATTACAGCTATTTCAGAAGTGTTTGTCACTGGGTTTTCTATACACTGAGACCACAGGAAAGGTCTAAAAGTATGCAAATGTGTGTGGGGTTTTTTTAATTACAGTTTGTTTTACAATACCGTGTTTCTCATATTATAAGACATGTCTTATATTTATTTTTTCCTCAAAAAAACACACTATGGCTTATTTTCAAGGGATGTCTTATTTTTTTCCTCCTCCTCCTCCTGCTGCGGCCGGCATTGCTGCTGCGCCTATCACTATGTATTATTTTCGGGGTATGGCTTATATTCCTTGAATGCTTAAAAATCCTGCTATGGCTTATTTTATGGGTATGTCTTAAAATATGAGAAACAGGGTAGAACAATATTGTTCAAGGGATAAGGAAAGCTAGAAAAACTGCATTCTACATTTCTACATAGCTGCTTAGCAAGTCCTCCCACCTCCACAAAAATGACTGTTTAGCATACTGCACAGCTGAAATATTAAGTACAGTAAATATTTTAAAGAATACTAGTACTGTATTAAGTAGCAGCAAAAAAGAAAGGTTGTAAACTTTATGCAAACACATTCTCAATGTATCAAGATCTGCTAAATGCCAAACACGCAACATTTTCAAAAGAATGTGAAAACTCTATTAACCAATTACCTTTGACTTTGATTCCCTCTCCAATTTCTAGTATGAATGTTTGGTAGGAATATTGGCACATGCAGTTTGAACACTGTGCTCACTTTGGCAAACTCCCACTGACTAAAAGGAATCATACTCTGCTGAGAACTGAGTGAAAACAGAATAAAGGTTTTGAGATTTGGCCAATTTTGAGTATTTGTCCCTGAGGAAAACCATACAGATAGCCCCACTGTAACTGTAGACATAGTAACTCATTGCTTTAATTTCCTGTTTTAAAAGCTAGCAAAGGACAAGGGGAAAGACACAGAAGCCCTTTGGGTAATACAATCTTACATGTAGCTACATCCCCACCCCTGCAAGAGTTCACAACCGTAGTGAGTACGCGGTAAGTATAATAATAAAAAGAAGGCAAGGAGATGAAAGGGAAGAAAGACGGGGTTTTTTGGTGTGTGGTGTGTGTGTGTGCTTTTTAAGAAAGATGAAATCTTGCTGTAGAAGAGCCATCTTTGCAAAGGTCTGCTACTTGTTAAATCAGTAAGAATATCTGTCAGAGATATCCTGCTACACCATTTGGCTGATGTCAAACCTAAACAAACCAGATCAGAAAACCAGCAAGTGGCAGAACATAAATGAAATGGGAGAAGACCAGTCTAACTGTAACTCACATGGTTTGCTTGCTGATTTTTGGGGGAGGGGGAAGGAGGGAAATAGTGGCAATCACGGCAGTCATTTGCAGTACTAATGTCCAATTCAGCCTCCTTTCATTCTCCTGATTTAGGTGGTCAGAGTAGTTTCGTAGCCGACACAGGGAAGCTGTGCTGTTTAGCAGGCTGTTTAATGGGAAACTGGCAGTCTTATTTCTTTTCTAGATTTGGTTTGTCACTAGGTCTCCATTACATGCCACTCAGCTTTGATATCTTTGGACAGGACTGATCAAAAGATGTCATTTGACCTACACAGCATGGCAGAAACTTGGAGAAGTCTCATAAAGCGACACTCTGGCTGTAAATAAAATGACATTATTATTTCCTCTCTCCTATCATGTAGAAAAGCCAATTATGGTAATGCACTGCATGTCAATGAAAATACAGCAATCTTTTTGGAGCAGCTACTGCAGGGCGTCCATGTTGCTACTCTCCTTCCTGTGAAAATTTGCCCATTGGAAAATGAAGAGGAAGGAGGTGAGAGATGCCTTAAAAACTGTTCATAAAAATCCTGGATGGTTGTGGAAAGTGCAAGTCATCAAAACAAATGGAAGTGCAAAATGCATGCAAGTAAATTTCCAAATTATCAGGTAATTTAATCTTGAATGATTTATATTCCATAACTGGAATAGTCAGTACACATCCTGCATCCTTAGCTTTTGACTGACAAGTATGATGATTTATTATACTAATAAATGCTATAATGCACATTACTTTTAGAAAAGCAGTTGTTGTTGTTTTTTAAAAAAGCATTTAGCCTTGAAATAGATCTGAAAGTTACACAGAGTGTTAAGTGCAAACATCTTTTGGCTATTAACTATTTGCACCGAAATACCAGACATGCAAGTACTGCTCTGATTTAACAACTGTTCCTTTTTTATCAGTTATTACCTATGATTTAAGAATACAGACAGTGGGCATTCTCTTAACTGAAAGCACAGGTATGTAACAAAACACACACACAAGCAACAGAACCAGAATTTGATCCAACTTGCATTAAAATCAAGTACACTTCATAGCATGTGGTGATATGGAAGGGCAATTTTTATTTTAAAAACAATTCCCCAGTTTTGCATTCACTTCTATGCTCACTAGACAAAAACTTATTTCTTCCAGTGGAGGTTGATCAACCAGGGCTACTGGGGCTAAGCCATCCCAATGAGAATGTTAAGCAATTGGGGGGGGGGGACCTCTCAAATCCATACGGTCTTTCCTGTCACACACACATTTTACACATTTATCTGAACTCAGAAGCTCTGCAAACATTTCTGTTAATCTACTGTTCTCTGGTCAATCATCTCTGTGTACCACTCAGCCAATCCTAATCCAAAAGTACAGCTATGGCAAAGAGGTCCTTTCCATGTATCTCTGAGCAGAAAAAATCATGTGACTTATTTGACAGCCAGAAAATTAGCCGTACTAGCAAGGCTCCCACTCCATCTGTTATTAGGAGGCTATCCAGCATAGCCACTATAACTTTTCAGGGAAGAGTCAGGACTGTTTTAAGCATAACCCCATGTCGCAGCCTTAGCCTTTTTCAGAATCATACACCGGTTCTGAGCTCAGAACAGTTTCCCTCAAGGCCCAATCTCTTTGCAGGTAACCAGAGAAGCAACATGGAGGGTTCCCTGCTTTCAGGATGTGGCAGGGCAGGTTGATATGAGCCATGTGCAATTCCAAAGTATTTCCCAGAGTATTTCTACAAAGTATTTCTAGCTTAAGTTCAGAATATATTGAATGCAAAGAGAAGTAGGGAAATGCTGGTGCTACTACTTATGCTTGCTGTTTTGTGAGTTTTGTCAGGAAATTTCTAAAATAAAAAGTTTGGGCTCTCTGCCTGTCTGGATATAACTCCACATTCATTCCCAAACCTGGAAGATATTCTCCCTATCTCACACATAGAGGCTGAGTATGATTAGTCTGATGTAATGTACTCTGCGCATGAACAGAGATTATTACCTCACATTTTTTAAGGACTGAGCAATGAATTGCATTTATGTTTTGCTATGCTCTGAGCCCTGGCTCAAACGAAACAATTATTTTTGCCTATAGGTTGGAACGCTTCTTTTAATTTAGAGAGAGAAGTGCTTTGGATAATGAAAAGTTAAATTGATTTTTGAAGGGAGGAAAACTGCATGTAACTGGTAGCTAGTTCTCCTTACATTTTATAAGATTTTGTGTGTTTAGTTTTTTGGGAATGGGTGTGTCTGTCATGTGGTATGGCTGAATTTATAAATAGGAGATATGAAGAAGTGTGCATGCACACGAAAGCTCATACCTATGACAAACTTAGTTGGTCTCTAAGGTGCTACTGGAAGGATTTTTTTAATTTTTTGTTAGGAGATATGAAGTCTTTCTTGTCTGAAAATCATGCTTGTGCCTTCATCCATAAACAGGCTAAGAAGTGTGTGTCTATATGTGTTGCACTCTGCACATGTGTAATAGCACTCTTTCCAAAGTAAGTGCTATACAAGTCCTATTGTGAAAACAGCAAGATTAAAAGCTGCAAGTGAAAATGTTACCAGCCGCAACTGATTTATTCTGTAACAGTATGTGTGAGACAAATATCACAATTGTGCCTTCATTGACAGTTAATTTCACTTGAAATGCAGCACATGTCCCCAAACTACTCCTTTTTCATAGTAAAAATTTGTGACAATCTTACAATTCTAAAAAAAGCTCACTTTCAGCAGGAGAAATCCATGATGTCCTTATATGAATGCAGTTTCAGAATTTCATCCCCTCACTTATTATTTTAATAAATAATTGAGTTATTTCATTACTATTACCCCCATTAGTTATTTGTAATGTTTATATATTACTCTTTACCTTGCATTAGTCCATTCTACAACAACTCCATGAGATAAGAATAGCTAAAAGATTCAGCCTTGCCCAAAGCTACCTAGTAAACGTCATGGCTTCATTTGTATAGAATTTGAATGTGGGCATCCAAAGTCAGTTACACCAGACTAGATCCTTAACACCAGTAATGTTCCGCACTGACTGTTACTGGACTAGACCCATTGAAATCAATGGACTTAAGTCATTACTGAATTACTATGATGAATATAGGTGCACTGAAGAGCTGGAGTCTACACAGTGGGGCTTCCCCGCCCCCCTTTGAACAGCAGAGCTCTATGGCATAACCACATGCCAAGTTACTTCTGAATCTCTCTAAATTCAGGACTGACTCCAAGTTTGGAGAGCCCTGCGCACAGTGTGCTCCTGTGGGCTTCTCCTCCAACAGCAGTACCTGGAAGGATTACCTAGCAGAGAGCACCAGGGTTATAACAGTGCTCCGTCCAGCCAAGGAGGCTAGATCTTGCTGCCATTTATTTTTCCCACAATGTGCCATTGTGGAAATTTAAGTGATGGATTACCTGACCACCTGAGGCAGCTTGCAGCAAGGGGCTGGAAATGTTTTTAAAGGGGAGCCATGGCAAGCAGCAGAAGTGCAACTTGCTAGGATTGTAGGTGCCCAAGGTTGATGCCAGGTTTTGATGCTGGTCATACTTGAATTTTGAACTGGTTTGGAGACCAGGGCTTTGGATCTGACCCTAAGCCAGGGGTCAGCAAACTTTTTCAGCAGGGGGTCAGTCCACTGTCCCTCAAACCTTGGGGGGGGGAGACTATATTTTTTTGGGGGGGGGAATGAACCAATTCCTATTCCCCACAAATAACCCAGAGATGCATTTTAAATAAAAGGACACATTCTACTCATGTAAAAACATGCTGATTCCCGGACCATCCGCGGGCCGGATTTAGAACGGGATTGGGCCGCATCTGACCTCCAGGCCTTAGTTTGGGGACCCTGCCCTAAGCCCTGCTCAGTGTGAGGTATTATCTATGTTCAGATTCTGGCTTACGTTTTTCTATATTAATCTCTAAGAGACACACATCTGGTACATTACTAGGTTAGGTTTCATAAAAGCTACATGCTGAGAACCACTGTACAGAGCAAATTGATTTAAGAGAATGGTAACACTGCATACCTTACCCTCAAACTTATTAAGACGCACTGCCGACTCTTGTCTTTTAGTTTGTGCAATGTATTCCAATTAGGAGGAATAATGCCATGCAGCATTTAAAATGAAATCACAATACCTTCCATCGTCAAATATGGAATGCCTGCAAATCTTGATATAATCTTCTCACCCAAGTATAGGGACCAAGGGAAAAGGAGTTAAACATAATGGGCGTCAATATAAGCATGCAGAATGAATTGTGTGCTCTAAGTGAAAGAATATGTTGGAAACATCAATTCCCACTCTCCCTAAATGCTACGTATTCCAATTTGATCAATTTTAATTTTGTATATCCCTGATCTTTAAAAAATAAAATAAAAATTATTGGAAAAGATGAAACACTTGCACTTCAGTTGTAACCGCATCCATTGGGAACACAGGTTTTATTCTATTTTTGCAGTACTACATCACACTCCCCATTCCCACCTATGACTTCTGTTACTTCTTTTACTTCCAGCACTAGATAACTCTACAACATCCATAGCAAAATTTCCAAAAAGACAGACAATCTTTGGTTCATACCAGCAATTCTTGGTTCAGCCAGATACTGCATTGGTGTGCAGGTCCTGCTAACATATATGTAACCTTCTACAGCAGGAAATGGCTGGACTTTGATCAGCAGATTGGATTCAATTCAATTCAGACTTAATCGGGAATCTGTTGTTGTTGTTGTTTTGTATACTACTAATGTAAAATGAGCATGGTGGAGCTAAACACATAGCATCAACACAGTGACAGCTGCTGCGAATGGATCACTCTGTCCCTATCTTCAGGCCCATTGATATCACCAGCATTCATGATCTTTTAACCAAACTGCTTCCTCTGTGCACACATGCACACACATATACCCCTTTTACCAACTGCATCTTACAAAGTCAGCTCTAGTTTATAAAAGCTCATGCCACGATAACATCTATTAAGTCTTTAAGGTGCCACAAGACTCTGGCAGTTTTGCTGCAGCAGACCGATATGTTATTTATACAAGTATTTATATACCACCAGTTCATACAACATGGCATTGCACAACAATATATACAAAAAAAAATATAAAACACCATAAAAACTGTAAAAATAAAGATCATAAAATGACCGAAAATGTAAACAGTTACGCAGATCTGTCTATATTAAAAGGTCTTCAAGAGATGCCTGAAAATAATAACAGGGTGCCTGCTAAATCTCTCTGCTGGAAGAGCATTCTACAGAATGGAACTGGTGACACTTAAATGCCCGGTTTCTCATTGAGGCCAGTTTGGCCTCTGTAATACATCATATATAAGGGTACCAGTATATAAAAGCATAAATGGGTTGGCAACAATGGCATGCAGGATAGAGTCTTTTAAATATGGTGCCCACCGTGTAAAGCTTCTACATAGATAAGGTCTTTGGGGCAGTTCGGTATGCAACCACCATCACTTCTAATGACTGTTAAATACAATGAATGCAGAATAACAAGACCAAAGCTAACCAGCCAAAGAAAGCAAATTGGTAAATTTAAATCAGTGAAATTTTTTAACTTACTGCTGCAAGATTTTGTATTATAAGATTTGTACTTCTTTTTTAAAAAATCACATAGAAGAATGCGATGCATTTAGCATCACACGTACTTTGGAAAAGCCTTGAATACCACAATTGAATATGGCTAAGATCTGAAGGTGCATCCTTGTACAGAAGCTCTTTGGGCCTCTGATCCCCACTGCGGTTCCATGTGCTCCCTGAAAAACTGCTCAGGGCAGCAGGACGACCCTCCACAGAACTATTTGGCAGAAACCGACAATACAATTTGGTTATTTGACAGCACAATTCTACTGCACGTCTACTCAAAAATAAGTTACATTGAATTCAGTGAGGTTCACAATTGCAGCCTACAGTAAGTGCTTTTATTGCTATTGGCATTTGGAGTTTTTAAATGACAACCTGGGAACCACATGTATCCCACCTTGGGTGCATCTCTTTGGGGGAAAGGCAGGATATATGTGGAAGGAAATAAATAATTCATCTGCAAGTGCAAGAAGGTTTTCACCACTCATTGCACTCATCTCCTACAGCATTTATCCAACAGTAGGAATCAAGCTGGAAGGTGGTAAGACAGTAGCTTACATTATGACGATAGCCCAAACCTGCTGTAAGAATTAGAATACAGGATAGTTGAAACATAATTTAAGCAGATCTTTTTCATTCTGCCTTGCAACGTTTTCTTCCATCACTCCACCCCTCAAACCTTTACATATAACTTTCTAATTTTAGCTAAACACTACAGCTTCTGATGGCAGAAAACATACTTGCATTTCTATATTTCCCTAGTCTTAGCCACAGTGCCAACGACTAATAATGAAGGTACCGTACTTGTAAATTTATTAAATTTATCAAATTTGCAGCAGTGACAAGAAAGCGGCAGAGCTTCTCCAGGGAGCTTCAGGTTGTACTCCATGAACTATTTGCTTGCTCTGGAGTAATTCTGGAGTAGTTAGTTCCATAGGAACGAACCTTTTTACTGTGTAAGAGTACAATAAACATACCACTGCTGGCTTAAATACGTAAATATCGGGGAAAGGTATCCATACTCCATGGGTGGTAGCCAACTAAGTTTCACTCAGAGCAGACCCGGTCAAATTAATGAACATGCCTAAGGTTCATTTAACATCAGTAGGTCTGCTCTCAGTAAAACGTAGCTGGAAACCACCCCAAGTTCTGTGCTCATTCCGTGTATGTGTGTGTGTGTGTGTGTGTGTGTGTGTGTGTGTGTGCGTGCATAGACAAACACTTCAGTAATTCACAACTGATGCCTTTCACCAAAACCCAGCAAGGACGCTCCACTTGAAAAGCCAAGTAAGCTTCTATGTCTGATAAAATGCTAATCCTATATGCTTAAAATAGGATGCACATCCAAATGCTACATGAATACATGCATACTTTCACTGTGAAATAATGACTCTTTAAGAGCAGTCTTGTAAATAAATCCATGAAAGTTATTAGCCTGCAGTCTTTGTTCTGCCGTTCTCATGCTGGCTGCAGAAGAAGGGAAGCTCTCTCCTTCACAACCATGATGGGAATGCAGAACAGTAGCCTTTCAGTGGCGTAGTAAAAAAATAAAATAAAAATACCTTCTAGCAAGAGGACTGGTGGAAAGGGAAAGAGCTAAGGAGGTGTTCCTTCATCCAGCCCCAGGTATCAGAGAGACCTAGCACAAGGGTGGAAGAAGGAAGGAGAGATTGCTACCTCCTCTTGCCAGGCTGCATATTTGCCTGCATGAAATCCCTTGTTATCTATGGCTGCCAAGAAAGTTGCTCAATACAAGGCCACTGAAGAGTCATCATCGTATAATAGGATCCATTACGGTGGTACCTTGGGTTACAGACGCTTTGGGTTACAGACTTTGCTAACCCAGAAATAGTACCTTGGGTTAAGAGATTTGCTTCAGGATGAGAACAGAAATCGCGCCGCGGCGGTGCAGCGGCAGTGAGAGGCCCCATTAGCTAAAGTGGTACCTCGGGTTAAGAACAGTTTCAGGTTAAGATCAGACCTCCAGAACGAATTAAGTTCTTAACCCGAGGTACCACTGTATACGACAGCCTCCAAAATATTGTCTCAGTAATTCTTCAGGGCTTTATACTTTGTGCATGAACAAATTTCAAACTTAGTTGAATACTGCCCTTAATCAGCAAAGTTGTACTCACAGTAGATGTACTGAAATTAAATGAATATGTGTCTACTCTGAGTAAAACTTAGCTGCATATCACCCTAACAAATATGAACATTACAAAAAACAGCCACCTCCACCCTACATGAAGAAATGTAAAGCATTAGGCAATTACAAAACAACAACAACCTCTCTTTGGATCCGTTTTTAAATCAGTCTTCCAAAATTTCTTTGAGTGAATTATGGAATGCAGATTCTGATAAAGCTTATACGTTCGCATATTTAACACATACACAAATACCGTTGCCATGCTAACCAGTGACACGTTAAGGTGCAAATAATAATAATAATAATTAAAAGTGTTCTTTTTAGCCATTCTTTGAAATATAACCTACGTCATTTAATTTTTGAAAACCCTTAAGGTCATGTAACATGCTTTCTCTGTCATTTGTAAGTACATTAACTCAGTAGCCATATGAGAGTGAAATTATGATAATGGGCTGCTAAAATGGGTCATGCAGACACTGCATTTCATGTTAGCTTCAAATAACAGTGAGAATATAGTCCAAATCAAATATGACAGCACAAAAGCACATGGTTTTCTTTACTTAGGCCTCTGCCGGAGTAAACTGAGAGGCAGTGGAGGTGAATGAAAAGATGGCAAAGGGGTGGATGGGGAGGAAATGTGGATATTAACTGTATTCAAGAAAAAACAGTTTAGTTCTCTACCTAGCATGATAGAACACTATCAGAAGATGCAATAATAAATTTGCCACTTCTAAACAAAAACTTTGTTGTTGTTGTTGTTTAGTCGTTTAGTCGTGTCCGACTCTTCGTGACCCCATGGGCCAGAGCACGCCAGGCACTCCTGTCTTGCACTGCCTCCCGCAGTTTGGTCAAACTCATGTTCGTAGCTTCGAGAACACTGTCCAACCATCTTGTCCTCTGTCGTCCCCTTCTCCTAGTGCCCTCAATCTTAAACAAAAACTAATCTCTTTAATAGTTCATAGCACAATTTCTTCATCCGCATAGGGAATGTCATGATTAGACTACGCCTACTCTCCTAGAATAAGCTGTTCAATATATAGTAAAGGGGGGGGGACATATTTGAAGTATGCACAATTGTCTATATGTGTCTATTTGTGTATATACAATCAGAAAGTTAAATGCACTTGGCTATGGTAAATATAAATACATGTATTCAAATGTTTCAATTCGAAAAGAACTAAGCAGCTTCTAAAATGCTTTATTTACAATAATGTGCAAAAGTAAAAAAAAGCACTAAAGGTTTAAATGCGATAAATGGAACCATTTATTCTTCACCTTGCTTTATGGTAAATCTCGCACATTTTAAGCAATAAAGGTTGTTGATACTACATCAACAGAACTTGAATGTGGGTTTTCAGGATTTCACGTCTGCAAAAGTCCCCAAACCAAGTTTTTTGAGAGGGCAGAGGTAGAAGCCGGCAAACAATGACCCATGTTTAACAGATCAGGATTTCAAGAGTTACAGTTTGACAGACAATTTGAAATAATGTAGTCATCCTTCTCCCTGTCAGAACTCTTAGTCCAGTAAAGAACAGATAAGGGTCTGAGCACACGAGATACAGGAATGCAAATTTGTTAGAGACTGGAGTGGGTGTTGAGGATTTTAAAGTTTTGACTTCTCCAAGACCCACTTTGTTTTCTTCTCATTGAGCCTTCCCATAATCTAAATCCTGTTTCTGTACACCAGAGAGATCCACACATAAAGCAGCAGCAACACTGTGACATTAACCAGTGTCCTAGACTATGTGAAGGCATAATTGATAGTACTGTACAGTCTGGATACTTTCAGAAAAATACAGAACTCAGCCCACAGAAGCAGACAGACCTCACACTAGATAATGTTGCTGTGGAAAACTGCGAGAATGCTCTCTGTGGCTGGTGCAATGGCTAGTGCAAAGCGCTTTACAAAAGGAAAGGGACACTGGCCACATGGCGAAATGAGAGGGTACAGAAGAGACAACTGTTTGGATAATTAGTTTAACAAATTAGACAAGCAACACCTAACAGAAATGGGTTTCTAGACAACCATCCATGCTTTCCACCAGGATGTTATAAACCGTATGAGGTTGAATTGGGACGTTCCATTCCCTGTTCTCAGTTTTGTATTTCTTTTCCTGCTGCCACTCAACATTTCTTGGCTACTGTGTATGCTCAGTCCTTACTGCACAGTGTGCTTTTTTTGCGGGGTGGGGATTGCCCCTTAGTTGTGTGTGTGTCTTTTCTGTACTTCTGCAACCCTTGGAATTTCTCCAAGCATAGTGCTACATCACTTCTTGTTTAGGGCTCAGTTTCTGTCAGCACTCACCACTATTAAGAGGGGGTGGGGAGAGAAACACACTAGCAGCATCTTAAAATATACACATATTATATTAGTACGTATTCCAGGCATTTCTCTTTTTTTGTTAAAAATCACATGCGGGTGAGGCAGTTTGATTGCCTCAGTTGTCTCTCTGGTGTTGTGTGTTTCATAAAGGCTGCCAAAAGCCACTTTCTAAGAGCTTGATAGGCGATGTTTACACACACACACACACACACACATTGTCATATGCTAGATAAAAGGCATATAGGCCACATTCAAGGCTGCTCACAGGATGAATCCTCTGCTTCTAGACTCTTCAAGCCCCTCAGCTTGAATGAAAGTGGGATGTAACAGAACCGAACTATGCTGGGTTGAAACCACATACAGTGGTGCCTCACTAGACGAATTTAATTCGTTCCACGGGTCTTTTCTTATAACGAAAAATTCGTCTAGCAAATCCCATACGAATGCATTGAATTTTATTTTTATTTTATTTTTTGCCCATAGGAACGCATTAATTGAATTTCAATGCATTCCTATGGGAAACCGCGATTCGCTAGACGAATTTTTCATAAAACTAATTTGTCTAGAGAGGCAACCTCCGCTCGAAAAATCCTTTCGTTAAGCGGAAATTTCGTTAAGCAGGGCATTCGTTAAGCGAGGTACCACTGTATGTTAGGATAATAGTAATGCAACTGAAATTTATAGCAAGTAATCAATATGGAGTCCCCAAATAACTTTTGTGTGGTCTACAGGCTCTTATCCACAGAATCACATATTTTTAAAAAATTAAATGCAAACATCTAGCTATTATTATGAAAACAGATTTGGGAAACGAAACTGCAGAAATACTAAAGGATCACTAACAAGAAGGCAAATTAGGGGGGGAAACTTACCGTACCTTCACTGTGATTTCAAACTGACCTAATTTTTAAAACTACCATTTGCTTCATTGCATGTTTCATTGAAAATTCCTAGTGAAATAAAAGCTGTATGCATTTCAGGAGACTTTGTTCAAAATTTTCCAGGAAATCGTGCCTCAAGTTCATATATCACAATGGAAATTTGTCTAGTTTGAAAGAAACCAATTCAGAATGACAGTAGTAGAATAAGCTCAACGTGTTCACGAGCTGTAGCAGGAACCCCTAAGTTCCTGATAATGATATGCAAATTACATTAATAATGCAGAACTAAAATATATGCATTAGCTATGGCCCTCAGGCTTGCGGGATATTTCTGATTTGGCCCTCAGGACCAAACACTTTGGCCCATTCTTAATTTTAGTAGATTAGAGAATATTAGACCATTATCAATAGTGTAGTAAGAAATCTGAGTTTCTTCACTCTGTCATCTATTCTCCTATAGCTTGATTATTCTTATTTTTAAAATTATAACTTTGTAGCATTAGAAATTTAGGGAAGGGTCATTTTGTTTTCCTTGATACCACAAAAATGGCATATCAAGATTTGACAAAGCAGCATGGGGCGGGGGGAGACAGTCTTGATTTTTCCCTTTGTGCTGTATTAGAATGAAATGTTGGTATCTGAATATCATGACTAACAAAGAGAGACCTACTCAGAGGTTTAATTGGATGGGCGGAGATAATAAATGTACCGCATAGGGTACGGTTATTGTTGCCACTAGTATTACAGCAAAAATGTATAATTTTTTTAACAGATAGATATACATTCAGTATTGGTGGAATTTATGAGTTAGTGCAAGGCATTATGAATGCAAACACGGTTAACAATGCAAAAGAATATATTGGCTACAATTAATAATAATCTTGCCATAATGAAATACCATACACATGGACAAACACAGAGGTTGGGGGAAGGAAAAATAAAGTTTTTTCCCTACCAGCTTTTCAGTTGGTATAAATTCATGATATGGGGTACTGTGTTGTTAGTTTCAGAATTGCTTTTTTAAATGTAATTACCTTTGAATGCTTCTATTTCAAAATGCATGTTGGTCTCATAAATACTTAGTAAGGGAAATGTTCCTCTTATATAAATAAAACTACAGTTACATAATTATAAGCCACCCTGAGCCACTCTTAAAATATTCTAGGTTCAAATAAAATAAAATAGACCATTTATGCAAGTAGCTCTCTTTTACCATTAATGAAAGCAATGCTCGACTTTTTGTTGAAAGAAGTGCAAGTGCACATTACCTGAAAGACCAATCTCTTTCCCCTGTACAGGCCTGTAAAATCACTTATATCAGGCATCCCCAAACTGCGGCCCTCCAGATGTTTTGGCCTACAATTCCCATGATTCCTAGCTAACAGGACCAGTGGTTGGGGAAGATGGGAATTGTAGTCCAAAACATCTGGAGGGCCAAAGTTTGGGGATGCCTGACTTAGATCATCTAAGGACATTTTGCTCATGCCACCACAACCCCTAAGGAATATCATAGGCCAGTGACCTGAAAACAGGAAATTTAAGGTTTTGTTACTAGGGTAAAAAGCCATAAACAACTTGGGATCATGATACCTAAGAGACCACCTTCCCCTTCTGATGGTACAAGTTCCAGATTCATCTAATGGGTACTCTCTCTGTAAATCTTTCTGACTTCAGTTGGACAGACTTCAGTCAATTTGTGTTTTCAACACTGGCTCAAAATACTCAATTTTTTTCAGGGGATGCTGATATCATTTACGGTTGTCCATTGATGTTTGTGTATTTTGCTGGACCTGTTTTCTTGTATTTTTTATTTCCATATATTTTTGTTTAGTTTATACCACTCTAAGAGTTTTCTGAATAAGCAGCATTTTTTATTTTTTTAAAAAAATTCAACTAAAGCATTATGCATTATACCTAGGGTCACATTTGCACTAGGGCATTCATGCCGGCCCCTTCCTCTCCACTGCGCGCACACGCGCGCGCACACACACACACACTTTTACCCATGATGTAACATCAGAGAGGTGGGGAACAATCAGGAAAGGCCTGGGCATGTGAGCCTCATGCAAACTGCCTCTGCCCTATTTTCTCTCAATCCCTCTACCACTGCAATCCTCTATCTCACATCCCAGACCCTCAAGAGAGGGGTTTTTTTGTAGGCTTGGCAGGCTGCAGTGGGGAGAAAAAGATGCGGGATTCCTCTTGTTAAACCTGATTTAACACTTCATGTTTGATATCTTCCTGTGGACCAGGTGTTTTTTTTTTTTTGCGTTTTTTTAAGTTGGAAAGATTAAAAAGTACATAACACTTTCAGTACAGTCCTATGTGTGTCTACTCAGAAGTAAGCCCCACTCTGTTCAATTTGGTTTTCTCCCAGGTGAGTGTAGAACTGAAACCTCAATGTTTCAACATTTCAGAATTCCCTACAGAAACAAGATGAATCTGCTCAGGAGTATCATGCCATCAATAATTCTTGAAAAAGCAATGTGACCTTTTCTAAGGCCAGGTGTAGTGCAGTGGTAAAGAATGTGAGATGTGAAATTCCTCATTCATCTCTCACCTCAGTTGGCCTTAAGCAAATCACTTTCTCTCAGTCTCAGCTCCCTATCTGCATTATGGAAATAGCACTCTGCTCCCTTACTGAGTTTTTAAAATTACTGAGATAATGCATGTGAATCATGTTAGAACACAAAGCAAGTGCCATATAAATTCTGTTTCTTTATATATTCTGTAGTTTCAAAAGGATTACGTTTTGCTAATGTGTTATGAGGCAAAATATTTCATAATATGCTGCGTATTATCATGAAACAATGGTGATATTATACATTTCACCTTGGCAGACGGAGAGTTAAAAATGGGTTGTGTCCACCACTTCTGTTCTGCTCACACAACGGAGGTCCACTTGCCCAATGGAATTCCCTACCTCCTCATATTACTTGGAATCTTCCTCAAAATCTGCTCCAAAGGTTGGGCAATCATCCAGGGCAGATTTGGGGAGGGGGGCATGAAGGAAGGGGAAGCTGAACACCTCTTATACAGCACTGGCTACAACCCAGTGTATTTTGGTTCAACAATAAATATGTTTTATTATTTTAAAGATGATCATATTGATAGACCTCTGTCTGGAAAAACCTCTGTAAACCTCTAAACCGATAAAAGGATTTCTCCTGTTTCCCAATACAGTCTCTAGAATAGATAAAATTATTCTGTGGAACCAATAGCACTAAATTCAATGTAAATGCTCCAACTGACTTCAGTTAGTTAGGTTTTCACTCCTAGTTGTCATCGAAATGCAGCCCATTTATATGAGGTTAGCTAATTAATGAACTCCTGGTAGATGATTAATTTGACAGCATTTTTTAATTTTCACCTTAAAACCATGACAATTAGGTACATTAATTAGGGATGCAACTATAGTTTGGTATCATGCAGTCTTGATACTATAAACAGATCACATCAATTCTTTCATAAATAGACAATAATGTTTAATTACCTGGAAATTAACAAAAGACTAACAGTGCATCCTTATTCTACAAATATGTAAATAATATATTATTCTATACTAGACAAAAATAGTTTCTCAGAAATCGTGGACGCCAGTACAGCATAGCCTATATTGATTTGTAACTATTTTACAAAACAAAAAATATTAAATAAACCCAGCCCCGTAGTTAATTAGCGTCAATTAAATGATACCCATATACAATACTGTACTATGTAGATGAACTTTAAATGTACAAAGTCGCATGCAGAAAATAATAATAAATCCAGTTTATGGCATCATAAAAAATATTCTGCCTTCACACTTGCCGTGATGCCTCTCTACATTGATCAGTGATTTTTTCGCAAAATTCTAAGAGTGGGGAAGGCATACAGAGGTAGTGAAACTGCAGACTGAGGTAAATAGTTTGGCATAATATATTTAACTACACTAATTCAAAGCAGAGGGAAAAGCATTAAAGGAAGAGGAAAATACACTCCCCTTACATCACATTTAAGGGCTAGAAGCAAATAATTCAGAGGGATAAGATTTCCCTAGCTTCCCCTCTACCCTATCTTTTCCACATAAATCCACTGATAACAGAAATAGAAGTTAATAAACATTTAACGTGGTTTGTTTTCAGTCACAGTTCAATGAATTAACTTTCAATTCTTCAGCTGAAATTCGCTGCCATTGATTCATTTTGTGTTTTATATTTTTGATCAAGTACTTTCTCGTAGGTTTTCAAAGCACTCTCCTTGTTACTTTCTGTGAAGGCTTTACCAATTTGCAGAGTTTAAAGCACAATGATTTTCCCTGGAGTTGTGTGCATGTGTTTGTAAGGACTGGGAAGCACAACTGGAGAAATATTAGCAAATCCCTGTTCTGTTAAGTTAAAGAAATTGGTTCTAGTCTCCACGGTCATAAAAATTATATCTGTTTGGTTACGTTTAACAGGAACTTGGGGAAAAGAATGAAGCATGATTCAAACTCAGATTCTTCTCTGCTATTATACAGACTCGATGGACAAAGCTATACCATTCCACAGCATCTTAGCTTCTTCCTTCCCCCATTATCTCTCTCCACCAATAGACGAATGCTATGTCTACTGTTTGAGTTCAAAACCCAAATCAGGATATTTTGATACTTAACTTCCTTTCCAACCCATTGAAAGTTTTACATCCCTCCAGATAATACAAACACCACTGTGTTTCTCAACGTTTCTGGCTATGTAGCAGTTGTTTATTATTATAAACAATAATAGCAGCAACAAGTGGTCAGAAAGGAGAACTATGAACATCAATCCAAAACAGGGCCCAGCAACAGCCAAAAACAACAGAAAAGTATTTTTCTATCTAAACCCGCTAAATTTATCTGACAAAAAAATCTGGAAGAAACTATAGTTTATTATTTGTGAAGACAGAGAAGCAGCATTCTGAAATTAAGGCTACCCATTAAATTCAAAGAAGCTGTAATGTTTTTTGTTTTTACAGATCAGTTTCATTTATTGAGACATTGGGAGGGAAAGGGGGAAAAGAGGTAGATGGGGGGAAAGGTGGGTGGGGGTGGATTTAGGTGATGATGTTTCTATTTTACTTAATATATGTGGGGTTTTTGTCAGGGTCGCTTGTGCAGGTTCTCTGTTGTTTGCTTGTGGTGAGAGATGGGGTTGGCCTAGGGCATGATTGTTCATTTGTGGTTGGCTGTGGTGGTTTTTGTTTCATGTGTGAGTGGAGTGGGAGAAGCTGTAATGTTAATAAAGAGGCTGGCACAGTTTACATATCATATCAAACTATGGTTAAGGAATTTTAATTATGGTATCACGTGAGATCAGAACTGACAACTATGACTTGCAAATCAGTAGCAAACCATGGTTTGTAGTGCATTTACAAACCATAATGGCAAATGTTTGGTTTGCAGCTAAAGCAGGAATAAAATCTTTAATTTCCACGCATGAAGAAACATGAGAAAACTGTCTGATCGTGATAACAAACCATGGTTTAGCATTATGTATGGATGTCGCTTATCTTTATCTCTGCTTCTTAGTGACAGTTTCTTTCATGCCAGCCCTACAGATTAATACACAGTGGAAAGCACTCCCAATCAAATCCCCAGGATAACATTTTTCATGTACTCAATGCTATTCTTACTAGCTGGGCTAGGTCCCTCCATCCCCTTACAGAGATCATCAGTTCCAGCTGCCATGTAAGGTAAGGCCATCTCCTGGCAAGGCAGGGGACTTTGTGACAGGAGTGACAAAAAGTCAGCAGATATTAGGTAGGTGCCTAAAGGCCTCACCTTGTAAACAACTTTCAGGTGCATTATAGTCACTTTCCCAGAAGCTATTCCCCAGTGGCATGAGAACAGCAGTCAGTTACCAAGCTGGTCATTCAAGAAACTTGAAAAATTAAGAATTTGGAGCCGGAGCCTGCTTTCCCTCCCGCTCCCATTTTCCTTTTGTGCCATGCCTTTTAAAATTGTGAGCCTGAGGACAGGGGCTGTGTTATTTCTATTAATTTCTAAGCCACAATGGGGTTCTTCCAGATGAGGATAGAAATGCTTTGGATGAATGAATGAATGAATGAATGAATGAAATACTGTGCTGTGCAACAGGTTTAAAGAGCACTACAACACTGTGATGTATCACAAACAATGCTAGGGCAAACCATGGCTTAGTGTGAATGCATGAGTACATAAGAGTCCCACAGAGGACATTTCAATTACTTTGCTTCTCCTCTGGTCCTCTCCTTTAGACAAACCACAAGCTGTAAACTAAGAATAAACTTTGATTAAAGGTTTATAATGTGTATGGGTTTGGGTTTGGACAACATGCTAAGCCAAAACCATGGCTGTGGTCACAGCGGCAGGACTTGAGAAAGAAAGCTCAACTAATGTTTTCACAATATATGACTTAACAAACCATTGCTTGCAATCAGCCAGAAAATCGGAATCAGTTTGAAGTGGTTTTGAAAACAATGGTTTGTGTTATAATTTGGCATCTACTACCCAGTCTGATCATTGGTCATAGAATTATAGAATCATAGAATTGTAGAGTTGGAAGGGACTACAATGGTAATCAAGGCCAACCCCCTGCAATGCAGGAATCTTTTTGCTCCACGTGGGGCTTGAACCCTGATGATCCTGAGATTAAGAGTTTCATGCTCTACCAACTATCAGCCCCATGATCCCCAGCAGGAACTTATGCTCCTAGCTATGGAGAAGCCTTGCAAGACCTTTCCTGTGTGCAAATGAGCTGTCCCAAGTGCCTTAAGCCATCACCCTTCCCTATCATAAGGCCTATTTTGCTTGGGGAAGTCAGAGAAAACTTGCAGAAAAATTAGGGTGCTTCACTCACTTGGGCTTTTCAAGCATTCCTGTTAAATGTTCATTGGAAACCATGACATTTTACCAACATTCAACAAAAACCCTCAGAGTCCAAATGGTTTTAGGTAAGCAGAGACAGAAATAGGACTTGCACAACCACAACCATGGTTAAATATGCTAATGTCACTCTTATGTGGTGAGCAAACAAAGCTGACCTGGTCTCACTCTGAAGTCCCACACCATTTTGGGTCAGAATGTGCACTGGAATGTATATTCAAGCACACATTCCACTTATTGCAATATCATGAGGATATGCAGAATCTGCACTCCTATGCATCCAGAACAATGCTTTCTATTTTGCCATCCTGCAGCAGTTTTATTGTGACTTCCCAGCAAAACAGGGAGTATTTGGTCCAGTCACTGAGACAACAGGAATGTATCCACACACACACACACACACACACACACACACATTTCAAAAAATGGGGCTACTTTTTGAGAGGCATTAATACCTCCATTCCTCTCAGCTCTATTTATAGTCCTAATTAGGGGATGTGAAGACTGTTTTTCATGTGTAAAAAGTTTTATTTATTTCCTTTGTCTATATTTCTGGGTTGGTGTTCTATCGATGTTCTATAGCTGTGCATGATGTCTTCACATTTTTATCCATTGCTATAATGATAAAATTATCACATATTGCCAATTTATCCCAGTATTTTGTTATCACACTTTGTCTTCACTAGAGGCTATAACATAGAAGTATTTAAATGGCAAGCTCCTATAAATATTTCATTTCCCAGTTAAGTAATGATAAATGGTTTTGTTGGGCTGATATTTAAAATAACAGAGGTATCTTCAAATAGCTTTCAGCGTGTAATAAGTTAAAGTTTGAATCTAATACTTGGCAATGTTTCTGTTTAGAACAAAAACATAGTTGGCATTATGTACACTTAAAGGAAACTAGAAACATGCCTTCAGGCATCCTCAAATGTCTTGATAGTTGATGCTACAACATACAGATGACTAAGAAAGCACACAGTCCTAAAGTTGGAATAAATTCCCCTTTGTCTAGCTGCTACATTTTTGAGCAGGACTTTAGCACACCATTATTCTGAATGTTTTTTTGGCTCAAGGCAAAAAATATTGACAAAGTTCCACCTCCAAGACAGTTATTGTCTCTGTATATTTGAGAGCAGCCTTCACAAGTTCACCTGCCAGTACTAAATCCTTGGCTTGGGAGAGGAAAGTAAAAAATTTGTTAGCATTCCAAGCTGTTTTACTGGAGCAGCATCTATAGCAGCAAATCAAATTGTTCTTTCAATTAAACCAGTTCAGTGCTTTCAGAGAAGAGCTGGCCTTCCCTCATTCCAAAAGAAACAACAGTTTATGCCCGGTATGAAGCTTTTACTAGTATCAAGAGCAAAGGGCTTTGGCTTTCTTATTTCTGTGGTCGCTAATTTATAACTCAGCATAAAAGAAAAGCACCCCAGAATATCTAGATCGAACCAGAAATGTTTCTTAGGTATCACAAGTGTTAACCAACGAAAGTTTTCAAACATATGGTTATTTTATATGGCTAAATATCAGCCTATCACAGGGTTAAGGCCAATATGATGTCATTCGTAACCAGTAAGTAACCAACACCTAGCAAGATGGAAAATGAATGGTGGGCAAGTATGAACCATTGCTGGGAAATATATGGCCTATGACTATAAGCTTGAAGCTAATGTGAGACCATGTATCAACAACCGTCATAGTGGGGCTGATACCTTGCCCGTCCCCAGCTAATATTATTACTTATGCCCTGCAATAGCTGCACTAACTGCAGGTGCCCACCTCAATATTGCCCTCCCCCTTGCTTCTCCACAGGGTTGGCCCATTAAAGGCTACCATGGCTGCCAGATATGCTTGCTCATGAATTTAGCCAATGCTGGCACTGTCATACGGAGCAATTCAGCACTTTGGGGGACCCAAGAAGGACAGCCTGTCAAGAGTCTTCTGAAATCTGCAGCTGTGCTAGGATGAGGTTGGAAGATGCAGGATATAATGCAGGGAAAGAGACATTTTGGTGAGAAAAGAAAATACAGTTTTAGCAGAAGCATACTTATTTCAGTGATGAGGAAAGGAGGGAGAGCAAGGAATACATTAAAATAAACAATAGAAGAAGAAAAGAAACTGGGCTATATAAAAAGACTAATAGAAATGAAATGAAAAGCACAGAGGTACTGGTGAGGACATGAATTTTGCTGCAAAGAATAGGGCAGCTGGAGGGTGATGAGACAGTGAAAGGATTATAACCATATTCAGGCAACTAGTTTAGGTTTGTGCATGGTCAGTGAGACGGTTGACCTCTGTTTCCTCATACTCAATAGCCCCAGTGGTCATGCAAGAATAGTGATGCAGTTCCCTGTATTCTGACCTGTAACACCAGAATTGCATGTCTGATGAAAAGTCAAGACAAATATTTCCCAGAGTAGCAAAACAGTGGGGAGAGGAGATTAAAAGTCTCCCTTGCCATGTTCATTTTGAAAGCTGAAGTGGTATCTAAAGATGTGTGAGTAATGTGTTTATCATTCTCAAGATAGCTTGTCCATAATTTTTGTGCGAAATGTTTACACATCTCCATTCTTGTGGTGTTTGTCATCACAAATACAGGCTAACCCTTGCTTCTGTCCTGTTCCCACTGCTACATCCCCCCACCGACTTGCATTTCATTGATATTCTCCCACCCAAAATGCCTTTCTTCACTGATTATATGCCCAATTTCAATTTGAGCAATAGTCCTTTGGATAACAGAGCCTTGTTAAAACATCCATTAAAAGTCTGTACCAGTCATTTAATGGTGGGAAAAATATTCTAATAGAGTTCCACTGGAGTTCCTTCATTAACTTTTAACATAGTTCCTTCTTACATTATGAAGGTGATAATCTAGGAACATTATACAGGGATATTTTACAAATTTCAGACCAGTTTCCCATTCTCCATGGGGTAATAGTTAGGTCACAGTTTTTTCAAGGGATTATTCCCCCTATTCATTGGTATCACTTTCTCTAAGTATCATTTCAACTATAATTCATCACCTATTGTTTAATTGTAATTTTGAATACTCTACATACTGCATATAGGTATAAAGCAGCTTTCTTTTTAACCATTCACCTGGTAGTCATAGCCACAGAGGTCAAGGAATTATATACAGTGGAACCTCGGTTTATGAACACCTCGGTTTATGAATTTTCAGTTTATGAACGCCGCAGACCCATCTGGAACGGATTAATTCACTTTCCATTACTTTTAATGGGAAAGTTCGCTTCAGTTTATGAACGCTTCAGTTTATGAACAGACTTCCGGAACCAATTACACCCATGTTTCAGTTTATGAACGCTTCAGTTTAAGTACTTCGCAGACCCGTCTGGAATGGATTAATCCACTTTCCATTACTTTCAATGGAAAAGTTCGCTTCAGTTTATGAACGGTTACTCCGCGGACTGTCTGGAACGGATTAATCCACTTTCCATTACTTTCAGTGGGAAAGTTCGCTTCAGTTTATGAACGCTTCAGTTTATGAACAGACTTCCGGAACCAATTGTGTTCATAAACCGAGGTACCACTGTACAAGCAAGTGAGCAGGCTGGCAGAGGAGAGATGGACTGCTCTATCCCTCCCTTGCTTCCGGTACAGAAACCAGGCATTGGATGGAAGACACAAACACCCCTGTACTAGAAATGTAGCAGATTCCCTCATCGGCCAGCCCTCAACAGACTAGTAAAATTAAAAATGTGTGAGCTAGTAACTTTTCTAAACTCATTTATGAGGCTCATTTCAAGAGTACAGAATACAAAACATCAATTCAGCTGTACAATATCAAGATCCAAGATCAATATGCAAGATCCCAAAATAGTAGCGGCGTATTTTACTTGTGGTGGACAGTATCTCATGTCCCATTAAGTGGGGGGGGGGTAATCATTTGGGTAAATTCTTGCCAAGTCTGTTTACACAGATTACCTCTCTTTGACTCCAATTTTCCTCTACTGTATATGTATAAAACAACTAGAGGTCCAGAATGGGAATGTACATCCCCACCTGTATCAAAAAGACATTACTAGCCATTTCAAGTGCTATATTTTTAAGGCTATGTCTAAAGAGCTATTGAAGACCCATAACTCAGGGGAAGGAGCACAGCTCAGTGGTAGTGCATCTGCCTTGTATGTTGAAAGTCCCAGGTTCAATCCCTGGCATTTCCAAGGCTAGGGAAAACTCCTATCTGAAATCCTGGAAAAGCAACTAGCAGTCAGTGTAAACAGTACTGAGCTAGTTTAGCCATTGGTCTAACTCTGTCTTACAAAACCTGGGCAAATATCAGAAGGTGAATGGACAACCATACATGCTGCACATGCAGAAACCCACTTCCATATGCAAATCTGTCTTGCTGGCACATTTATGTTCTATGCAATCATCTTCATTTCATATACAGTACAGGAAATCCAGTCACTGAAATTTCATGTTGCAACTGATTGTTGCAATGGAGGCAGAGATTACAATAGAATTGCTAATAGATATTACAGTGGGATTCCTAGCTATTAACACATACAGCAGAACACAAATTTACTCCAATCCTGTTCATCATATCTTCAAGTTTGGTTGTGCTGGAAAGGAAGATAGCTCTCTCATACATACTGTATGTCTATCAGACCTGGGCAAAGTGCTTTCCTAGGCACAACTACAGTGAATCAACAATAACTATAACAACAAAAGGATTAAAAATCCACTATATTCATTCTGTCACCTTCTACTCTGATTAATACAACTTGTGTGTGTGTGTGTGTGTGTGTGTGTGTGTGTGTGTGTGTGTGTAACCACACAAATGTTCCAATTTAACTGGGAGCTCAGCATCCACACAGTGTGACCCTAAACACACATTTATAGGTCTATCCCAGTATCAATTCCTTTGTTTCATTAAGTTTGTCCATCACTGGAGGATAAAGGGACATGACAGTTCAAACTTACTTTATGATTACACCAGTACAGCACCAACAAACAAAAGAAATACACTTATAAAGCCTATTATCTACTTATGCTCAGCTGTAATTTGAGGATGGGTTAGTATCAACATACTGGAGACCAGAATGCTATGAATATGCTTTTACAAAGCAAATACTGTATTTGCTAAGGATGAACTTTAAACATCTTTTAGGAGAATAGTAACAACATTCTGGCAGTCAGACTGAACCAAACCCAACCTGAACCAAACCTTTGTGAGGCCCTTCAGATGTTGTTGGACTCCAACTGCCACCGGTCCTAGCCAGCATGGCTAACGATATCATGGATGATAGCTGAAGTCCAACAACATTTGGAGGGCCACAAATTCCTTATCTCTGGTATAAGAACAGAAGAACTGCCATACAGCATCCGACCAAGATCCATCCAGTTTAGGGAATACACACATTTGCCTTTTGCCCCATTCTTTCCAGGCAGAAGTCTGCACTTTAACACTCTATGTCCGAGGGTGGGTTTTTTTCTGCCCCGGTTCTCTTATTTTCCCCCATAAGGCAGATGGTGTTTGTTAGCCCTGTGGGGCAGAGGATGCTGTTCTACAGCACTGGGGAGCAAGTTACAGCAACATATAAAGCAGAAATGTTTTCACTCACCAGTATCACTACAGCACAAACTTTCATGGTCTCAGTTAGTAAGGTATCTCTACCACTGGACTGGAGTGTTGTCAACAGGCACAGAGTGGAAATCTGGGCACTCCACAGCTGCTGGCTTCTTTTTCAGTTGGTGCCATTCCAATTCACATTTGCTTTGCTGTTTCATCAACTCTCAAAATCTGTCTTCATCTCTGACTCTTCCACATGAGCAAACCCAAACTCCCGGTGTCATTTCCACCCTCTTCTCCCTGCAGCTGCTGTGCTCTTTCCTCACGTATCCTCTGCATCTCCATCATTTCTTGATGTCACTCTTGATGCTACCACACCAAAGTCAAGATTTTGTGCAGGACAGCTGTGCTCCAACCATAAAGACTGAGACACATGCTCATTTCTCTGTGCTTGATCTAATGTTTCTTCTTTAATAATGAAGTTTGGCATCATTCATTTGTAATGCACCAGATGCAATTTTCTTCATTCTACCCCCTACCCCTCAAAAGGGTCCTAAATCCAACCAAAGATATTTTGCACTGATTTGATGCTCTGTCAGGTACCTCTTATAACTAATTATGTTCAGACTAATTGGGTTCTGCAATGTTCAGCTTTCAGATGTCACAGGCTGCCAATGAAATGTCAACCACCTGCTCAACTTGAGGGCATTTGATCTCTATATTACATAGGGCCTTCAGACTTCTGTCTGAAAAATAATATTCTGAGCTGTATCATAGAATTACTGCTCTGCCACCAGACCTCTATGAAATATTCTTCATCCAAAATAAGAGTCAGTTTGGAGAGTGAACCTAGGTCAGGCCTATGACTCTCACTATCTGCATCCAGCATCTGTCTAAACAACATCACCACCCTCCAGACCTCTCGTGGTGGAGGCATGCAAGGAAGGGCATCAGATGATGATTGCAGGGCCTGGGTCTGTTTATATGGGGAGAGGCAGACCATGAGATATTGTGGTCCTGAGCTGTTTAAGGCTTCATAGGTCAAAACCAGCACTTTAATTTGGGCCTGGGGTAAAAATGAGGTCAAGTAATAAAAATGAAGACAATTTACAAAATTAACCATGAAATATTGTCCAGTTGATTTCTTCTGGGTACACACTAATATAGTTTGCTAACCTTGCATTGAAAGTTACTAACCATATTCTTACCTCTAGATTAGAACCATGATAGACACTAATTCCCCTGGAAAAATTATTTCTAATCCTGCCTTGTAGACAAAATAAGATCACCTTTGGGGAGGGGGTGGTGGCATTTTGCTTCAAGGGTTTTGAACAATTCAAATTACTTCCAAATTTGAAACTAGCAAATGGGTTTTAACTCTGGAACTGTCCCTTTCCTGTGTGTTGCTAATTATTAAAGGCACATAGTACAAGAAATGAATAATTACGTTTTGTAGCAATCATACCAGTTAGCTAGGCACATATTCACCTAGAAACCATACATCTTTTGTTCTGTCTAGTAAGATGCTGAGCAGATACGCACATCTGTCAATCAGACATGAAAGTGTGTTGGCACTAGATTAGATATTTAGTGCAGGTCTGTGCTGAGTTGAGACACTTTCAGTGTGTATCCAAGCAAAACTTGCAACTTCGTGTTCATCTGCTACAAAAAATGACTTTGGACAGAAATCTGACCCATTTTGCATAGTTCTGGAGTACTGTCTTTGTTCGCGACTCAGAATTAGTCACAAAATGATAGTACTGTAGTGAGAAATCTAAAAATGCAAAATGAAGTAAATTGGGCATCATGTAAGTTTTCCATTATCACATAAGGAACAATAAATGCAAAAATTAATAGGGTGATATCTAAGTAAACATCCACCCTTCCTTATTTATTACTGGTGGCTAAGCTACCTAAGAAGTGGAATTCCTCATGCACACCCTAAATTCTGTGGAAAAAAGGTGACTAACCATTGTTATTATTATTATTACTCCAATGATTTCACAAAGTGTGGGATATTCTCAGGTTCGAGAAGCTTATGTACCAAATTAAAGCTATCGTGGGCAGAGCCGCAGCAAAGGCCTTTCTGCCTATTTGGGGTCTAATTAGTATGACAGGAGCCTTGCTAGATCAGCAGCAAAATCCAAAAAATATAAAATGATACATGCATGTTAAAGCCTTGCAAGCTCTGCCTCATGACATGGCTCTATAGTTCACATTCAGAGGTGTTCCTTGTATCATGCCTTATTTGTCACATCTCTAGCACTCGCTTTCTTTGCAGGTATGACTGTAACTTTCATTGCTCTAGATCATGTGTTCTTCTCATTTTATGTATACACTCTAATTATTTTGCTTTTGATACTGTTCACGTTTATGCTCAGTTAGGTTTTAGTTTTGAAAAATTGTGTGCGAACAGCTCAAAGAAGGCTTTACAAATAAAGAGCTTTTTAAAAGAACAAGGGAAATGAAGGAGAACAAACTTAAAACAATATTCCAATGGTACTCCACACACAATTAGCAATCTTTGGGGGCTGAAACATGCATTGCTGGAGATGCAAGGGAATTAAGGCAGACATATCTTTCAGAGTTGTAAAAGAATAATACTTAAATTTATATTTAAATAAAATAGAAAAGTTCAAGAAAGCTGTGCAATTCTTGCAGATTTTTAAAAATGAAGTGCAGAGAAGAAAGAGGAGGGCGGTGAGAGAGAGAGAGGGAAGATGACAGAAACTGAAAACCAGGCAGGTATCACTGTGGACAACCCTATTGCACTACCATAATGCTACTACCTACAATTCTAAGGAATATGTTCAATTCTAATTCAAGTTAGTCTCAGGCTCCCTACATTTATGTAATCTCAACATTAAAAGAATTGCAACTAACCAGAATCCTACCAAACAGAAGGGAACTCATTTGCGATACACACATATCATGTATCTTAATTTTGCAAGACTTAGTGGAAAACAAGTAAACCAACAAAAAATTTTTCCTGGCAAAACAGTTTTTGAAAGAAGCACCCTACCCTTCTGTTTCAAAATACTTGAATCTTGCTAATAGAAACTTCCATTGCTGCTATATCACAGGAGGGCCAAATTACAGTGGTGCCTCGGGTTACAAACTCCGCTAACCAGGAAGTGGTTGCTCCAGGTTAAGAACTTTGCCTCAGGATAAGAACGGAAATCACGCACTGGGGGCGCAGCGGCAGCAGGAAGCCCCATTAACAAAAGCACACCTAAGGTTAATAACCGTTTCAGGTTAAGAACGGACCTCTGGAACGAATTAAGTTCTTAACCCGAGGTACCACTGTACCCACTATAAGAGTTTATCATACTAGCAATATTATTTATTCTCTAGTCATTTGTGGTCTGCAACTGGGCCTGCAGGCAGTAATTTTACTGCAGTGGAAGTCAACACATAAGTAAAATTATCAATGATAAACCAAATGCACTAGAAGAGGAAATGCTCTCCGACAAGTTAATACAAAGAGTATTAATTGTAACTTGGTTCTGTTGGTCATATATAGGTCCATTCTCAGACTACTGGTTGAGAGCTGAGCACCTTATGCCAAAAGAATGCTACTTAAACACAACACAATGAACATAATGTACAACTTCTAGTAATAAACTGCTTTACTGCTTTGCCATATAATAATCACTTACAACGATTTTGTCATAGTGGTATAACCACCATTAAGTATCCACCTAAGCAGAAGGCTGCAAGTTCACTTCTCTTAGCAAAATATACCAAGAAAACTAACTTTACCAGAGAAAAACCATAGCCTGCTCTACATACATGCATGAGAGGTCACACACTCTCAGGAAATAAAGTCATCAATTTTTGAACGTAAATATTCCATTTGGTTGATGTAATTTATCAAATGTTTACAATCAAGTAAATAAAATGATCACAGCAACATGACACTTTGTACCACAGTTGTGAGCAACTTTTCTCTTTCACATTTCGGTATTTTGATAGCAATGACACATTGTTGTATGTTCTTCATGATCACTGTTTAGCTAGTTTTACCTGTATTTTCTACCGACTTTGACTTTTGATTGCCTGTCCATTTTCAGTGCTTTCTGCCTTTGACACTATCCAATTTATTTATTTCCATGATCCAAGAAAAACCACAGAATGCTTTGATCATTTGTACCAAATAAAATTGCAGAGCAAAAGTGCACGGGGTAGTGATCAAACTGCCTAATTTTAAAACAGCTGGACTAGTAATTAATTTTAAAAGAGAAGAAGCAGTTAAAGTTCATCAAAAGGGAAAAAAAACACATGTCAATGCTGTGAAACCTTTATCCGTGGAAATTTCAAACCTAGGTAAAGCTCATCTCAAACACTCAAATCAGACTTCAGGCTGTGTCTAGGTGGAAGTTTTCCAATGCCTGTGGCACTAAACAGAAAATGAATATCTAAGGAAGACGTACTACTACATGCTTTAGTGCTAAAATTTCTGATTTGACCTGTACCCCTTGGATTGATCCTGCTAATCTTTTTGGATTAGAAGGAATCTCCATGTGGCTTGCAGCAGTAAGGCACACCAATTCAGGGCATCCTTTAAATGTCTGGGTGTGGAAGCACCCACAAAATCCTTTCTACCACAAAACAGTGAAACACATTTTTTAAAAATAGAAATGCACAAGAAAACATACTGTTACATGGTCTGTTCTTCCACTAGGTATGAGCTATTTCAGGGGACAGTGATAACAGATTTTGTTTGGATGAGAGAGCATTGGGGGAATTAGGCTGTCTTTGAAATGTCGGGGGGGGGGGCTCCAAGCTGGTTTTGTTTGGCTTGTTTGTTTGGTGTGTTTGTGTGTATAATATGCCACATCATCAGTGCATTACAGGTGGATTTATACTGGACCATCCACACATCTTTCCATTTCATTAGTGTTTCTCTAATGCTTCTGCAATGTTACCACATTATTGCTGTTTGGAGGGACACATCTGTACTACAGTGTAACAAAAGAAGGAGCAAACAAACAAACATGTTACATTTGTAACAGGATTTCAGCAGAAAGCTATGGGACACACTGATTGGAAATGAAGCACTATGTCCTGTAACATTTGCAGGTGCAATATTGAAAGCAAGATCGTGTATAGCCATCCCAATATCATCATGCA
This sequence comes from Zootoca vivipara, assembly GCF_963506605.1. Taxonomy (NCBI): domain Eukaryota; kingdom Metazoa; phylum Chordata; class Lepidosauria; order Squamata; family Lacertidae; genus Zootoca; species Zootoca vivipara. Next base: position 54,535,042 of record NC_083283.1, on the reverse strand, counting down.
CACAAATCATTATGAAAGAAAAAGATGCCTGGAGGGGCCCTAATTTATTTGCAATATTCAAACATACCACTGTAAGATCAACTCTTTACTCGAACGATGGTGACAAAATGACTTTAATTGGAACAAACTCTAACACACATATAGGACATGGGAACAGCCCACCAGAAATCTCTCTTCAACTGTCTCAGGGCCTAGTATCAAGAGCTCCTGAGCTTTTTGTAAAACCTAGACTAGAACTGCTCCTGACCCTGGTGAACTGAAATGCATAAAACACAGACAGGGTTCCCTTAACATTACAACCATAAATGAAAGCAAGGAGCAGAGTATCTGCCTTCTGCACTAGACAGATCCTGAACTCCAAGATGATGCTTCATCTTCAACCAACACACACCACTTGCTTCATCTGTCTATGTCTCCTCACTACTACCAGTTACTAGTGTCCCCTTGTTTCGATTCTCGGCTATTGACTACAGCACTCCACCGAATTCGGGGTTGGCTTTCATGCCTCATAGCTGGTTATCTAACTTGCTCTTGCACAAACTTATTCAGGCTTGCTTTAAGGTTTTCTACAAACTTCTTCTGAAGCTTTTGTACCTAGAGTATTGTGATGAATCAATTAGTGCCCTGTCACTTTTGATCCAGTGGATACCATGGCTTTTGATCCAGTGGACACCTCTGCTAATGAAAGAGGGGGGCGTTTTTTGCCAGTTCTCCTTTCCCCCTCTCCATGCCACCTTCAACCCTGTTCTGGAAGGTTCCTCAATTCAGTTTTTAGGGGGTGCTGGCAACTACATGGGGGAGGGAAAATCTGCAAAAGCTGTCTGCTTTCCCCTTCTGTTAGCTGAAATAGAAGCCCTTCAGGGAGAACAAGATCACCAACTGGTTTCTACCATCTGCTGCTATTTCTTCCATTCAATCACATCAGTTCACATTTTCTCTCAAGGGAACACAATCCCACTTTTCACACCAGTGTCACATACTCCCCACTTACCCAAGAGGTTTTAAGTTCTAGGGGGGCAGCACCACCAGATTGAAATACTTCTCCTTCTCCTAACAAATATCACCACACTTTTTGAGTGCACTTCCTCTTTCAGAATAGCCTGCCTCCAATGGTTGTTGGAAAGATGAAATAAGATAACTAAGGAATTCACGTACGGACTCACCAAATGAAAATATTGTAATTGTGTCTTCTCTTGCTTGATCTTATGCTACCGTACATATTATTTTAGAGGCTCCCCCCCCCATTATTTACTTTTGTCTGCATGCAAATGACTTCCTTTTCTGTCTTAATTTACCAATTTTAATAAAAACACGGGGATAACTCGGTTTATGCTGCCTTGACTTCTCTAGTGGAGCAAATTTGATAAACAAACAAAACGGAAAACAAGCATTTTTCTGTTTGCCAAATGTTGCATCGGAATTACAGTTACTGTCACATGACAAAGGAAGTTTACACGTGTCCAATCTCAAATAACTGCAGAAAGCTTGTAAAGAAGCATCAGCTATAGTTCAACCCTTTCTTGTATTTTCCTCCTCCCCTTCCTTTCCCACCCAATCTCTGGAGAGAGCTTTGGTCATCCAGAATAGAAACTCATCTCCTTTGTCTGGCATTCCACCTCAAAAATAGTATGCCCCATCTGTTACATAAAATATTACTTCCAGGCTGGAAAAAATATTCAGTTTGCTTTGGAAATTAGTTCTGTACTCTCAAACAAAACAAAACAAAACAAAACAAAACAGATAAAGATGTACAGAGAAGACTTGTAAGCTCTGTGATTTCCGTGTTGAAAGACATGCATTTGATAGCAGACAATTCCCAACTCTGGTAAAATTAAAGAAACTGAAAACCAAGTAGGTTGAGAATTGGGCTGAGTGACTGTAACTGGGTTGGAAGAAGCTTCAGCTCCTTGGTGAACAAAAATATGGTGAAGAGGAGAAGGTAGAGAAAAAGCATTATCAGCTAGATCAGTAGAAGTAAACAGTGATCTCCATATATTGTTGGACCACAACTTGCTTGATCTCTAACCACTGGCCATGCTGGATTGGGCTGATAGGATTCATAGTTCAGCAACACCTGGCAGGCACCACACTCACTATTCTTTTTTAAAAACAACAATATTGTATTGATTTTTTGAATTAATATGGAATGACAATGCCCACATCCAACAGTACTGCCTCCCCACCGCTACCCTCCAAACAGAGGTTCCTTGTGGGAAAACACTGTTCCAAAATGGGAGGTGTGAGCCTGGTGGTTCCGGAGCAAGATGAATCTGATACAAGAGAGAGGGAATGATGGAACATGGCTTTTATTAATTTTTATTATACTGTATTGATATAGGCTCTTTTGGGATCTTATCTTTCTTACAACTCCTTGCTGCCCTTTAGCTTTGAGCCCTTGAAGACAGGGGTTAATATCAGCAGTGCAATTTTTCTAGAAAAATAGGTGCTGGAGCTCACCATGAACTTCTCCCACCTGACAAGTGCCAGAGCTGAGATCCAGTGAGCTCCAGCTGGAAAAAAAAGCCTAGAGTATTAGCCATATCATTGAAACCTGCCCTATTGTGATCAAGTAGTCTATAAGTCACTCATAGAGATATACTGTATAGCCCAAACTCCAGGCATTATAGAGGTATGCCTTCAATGTATTCAGGAATAAACATTATACCCCTATACTAGGGCTAACCACCCCAGTCTGAGACTACAAAAGAGAATTGCTAGCCAGATGAAGCAGTGTTGTGGTTTTCAATGCTTTGAAAGAAAAAATGAAAACAAAACCCTGCCTCCTTCAAACAACAAAACGACAACCAGGAGCCGAGAGCCAAGAAAAAGTTGAAGGGGCTTCTAGCAAATAAATAAATATAATAATGATGATAATACCTCAAGCGGAAATTCTGTGTCACAAACTGCAAACCGAGCAGCATCAAATCCATGGTTGCCAACCACCCTTTCATTACTCTTGGGAGTTATATCACACTTGTAACTTCCTCTGCAGTAGAGTTGGAGTGGGAGACACTGAGACTTCGGGGCACATCCATAGCATCTTTTTAACAAAGGAAGTACACTTGCACAAACTAGCTCTCACGTCAGTGGGGAAAGTGGAAAAGCAAAAACATACTTTTGCAAGCACCCAAAACTCCTACACACAGTACAGATTGTCACTGGCTTGTCAAGTTAGACTCTGCACAGCTGAAAACATAATGACCTAGGCAACTGCAGCAAGCTTCCGAATACTAGTTACTGGGGAGCTCAAGTGGGGAGGGTGATGTTGCAGTCAGGTCCTTCTTGTGAGCTTCCCACTGGAATCTCATTAGACGATGAGAAAATAGAATACTGGACCAGATAATCCATGGGTCTTGTTACCACAAAGCTAAACTTTTCTGTCTACCTAGTGGTCTCTCAATCACATGTATCAAAAGTATGGATAGACCACCAGCAAAGCCTGGAAAATATAAAATTATATATTCATAGCAAAGACTAGTAATCTCAATGTCTGGTGAAGCGTTCTAGTTCACTATCAAAAGTGATCACCAGGCCATGCCTTACCGTATTTATCATGGGTCCATCATTTGATTTATTTGTATGCATGGCACTAGCTTCAACAACTTTGCATCAGTTTCCTCAAAAGTGTGCATAGTTCCCAAATGTGTTGTGTGGGCTTTTTAAATCCGTATCTCCTACTTCAACAGAGTTGAGCAAATTGTGTTACACCTATAGCACTCATTTAAAGCACATTTATACCACTTTAATAGTCATGGCTTCCCCACATAGAATTCTGCGAACTGTAGTTTACCCCTCCCAAAGCTACAATTCCCAGGACTCTTAACAAAATGAAGTCTGAATTTTGGGAGAAGGAAATAATTCCCCTGTCCACAGTGCCTTTTGCCCTGGCTGGACCGAGCCAGCACCTTTTAAGTAATGACAGTTTCTCTGTCAGAGAATCTACCATCACCACCTTTGGAATGCTCTGCCTATATGCAGTCAGCTAAAGCTATGAACCAAAAAGAGGGGGGTAAATGTCAAGGCTGCTGAGCCCTTGTCCTGTTTAACACTGTTGATCAAGATAGAGTGCATCTACTGAAAGCAGTGTTGTAACCAGTAGAATCACTGCAGTAGTGTTTTGGCAAGAACTCTCAGGAGCATGTCACAGGTCAGAGTTTTACTGCTGATTTATCTGATACACAGAGCTGCACAGAATGCTTCAAGTTCAAGCAATTTCAAGAAGCATATTTTTAGTTTAGTTCAGTTTAATTTATATGTCACTTTTCCATGGTGAACCATGCCCAAAACAACTCAAAATAAATACGGTGTCACAAATGCACAGTGCACATGTTTAAAAGCTTCTCTCCCTTTTCTTCTATGAAGCTTCTTGACAACTCAGAGAAGTTCTTTTTTTCAACAGCCGGGGAGGGGGGGGTCGGAGTGTACAAAATTATTGTTGTGGATAGATGCCATTTCTTATTAACTAGAATGTACAGGATGTGAACTTTTCTGACATTGGTCTGAATTCTTACATTGAAGGATCATTTAAACGCAGCTTTGCCCTCCTTGCTGAAGCCATCTGCAAATCAATTCTCTTCAAATGCTGTCTCGAATCCTCTGCATCAAACCCTGTATAATATTTCCAGGGTAGGCTTGGTTGTTTAGATTTTCAAAAGCAGTTACACTCTCTTGAGGCTGTCATTTTATTTATTTTTCCGTATTTTGGAGGATGTCAATAGTTGACCAGGCAGACACAAAATTGCGTACAGATTGCAATATAAAGAAGTGGTGATGACTGCCTTTCAGAGAATCATAGAACTGCAGAGCTGGAAGGAACCCCAAGGGTCATCTAGTTCAACCCCCTGCAATGCTGGAATCTCATCTAAATCATACATGGCAGGTGGCCACATAACCTCTGCTTAAAAACCTCCAAGAGAAAGAGTCCATTACCCCCCGAGGGAGACCATTCCAATGTCGAACAGCTCCTACTGTCAGGTAGTTCTTCCTGATGCTTAGTCAGTAGCAAGCACTGTACAACACATACTGCTGTATTAAATCACTATCTCTCGACCTCAGTGCACCTTCTGCAAAACAGGAATGTTAAAGACCTGCCTGACAATTCGTTACCAGGGCAAATGATATAAAAGATTGTAAAGCACTTTGTATATTAATAGCAGGGCATTAGTATACCCGGATACTAACAAGCAGTAGTTGAGCAGAATGTGAACACTTTAGAAATGATCACAGTGTGGTGCTGTCACTAGAATCATCTGCTTACAAAGCCTGAGTATGGCTTGCACAATAGTTTTTATCTTTCTTATATTTATCCTCTCAAGATAACATTAGCAAGCTGACTGCAGGAGACACACATGGACACACTGCAATCTTAAGTAGAAAGCTCCACGTAGCTCAGTGGAATTTATTGCCAGTAAGTGTGTTTAGGATCGCAGCCATGGTAATCTAATTTTCATTAACAGAATATGGCTTCCCCAATGCTAGACATTTGTGTCAATGCAATGTTTAAGGTCCCTGAAAACTGCAACATAAGAGCAAAAATTGTGCTGGAATAGTAGGGAGGTTCCACCATCCTAAGGATTTGTATCTTAGAAGATGACCTTGTCTCCTTTTTGTCGCTGTCTTCAAAAATGAACACTTCTTAGAAAGGAAAGGGATAATAGGGAAAACAACGTTCCATGCTGAAAAGATATAACTAGCTATTTCGGGAGGAAAACAGGAGGTATTGTCTAGTATGTAGTGCACACAAACTCCTTTTTCACCACTTCATTTTGTACTACAATTATCGTTAAGCCTTACAATATGCCATACATGATGGGTGAAATGGAGGACATTGTTTCTTTTAATTTTGCATGCATGGTAATGCATTTAACCACTAAGGTCATACCTGCATGTGATGACTGACAACTTTTCAGCTTGATTCAAAGCAAACAGCTGCTAGTTTGATTGCCTAGCAACTAAAAATTGATAGATGACCCTTAAGATGGATAACTACCATAAATCACCTCATTCAGACACCCAGGGAAAAAAATTAAAAAACAATGGCTTTCATGACATTTGCTGCATTCTGTAATGTGCCGTGATAAATTTGGCTACCTTATGGAGGCACAGTTGTGCCTGCTGAAATTAGACAGTTTTCTGCATTCTATACTTCTTGCAGCTCTGAGCCTACTCTGCAAGGTGTGTTCATATTAATATACTTCACTGCCAGAAAAAAAGCAGAATACCAGAAGCTGCTGTCAGTCACCACAAGACAGGGAGAATCTGTATTCTATCTCGGCATTGCCAAACAGCTTTTAATCAGGAAACAGCAGTCTTATATCATAACCGAGGCACAAGCCTACATGCATTAATAATGGTTACAATAAATTTAGTGTAATGACTTGACCCCTGGTCGACATTACAGATGTTGTGATAAATATGAATATAATGAACTGCTTCCTGTTTGTAAACATGTTGCATGTTTCCAGGTCGGGATAAAAAATAACCCTCATGCAAATTCAACCACATTTATAGGTCTAGAATGGGCTGAAAACCCAAACCACAACTCCATTTAATTTTAAGCCAAGTTATTAGGATTTAAGCCAATTTATTTGTACTAAATAGGACTAATCTTGATCCTAAACATATATGCTTGGAAATCTCTTCGAGGTCTATGGAACTGACTTCGAAGCAAGTAGTATGTCTAAGATCAGGCTGCACCCTAAACACACTTATTGAGACTGTGGTCATTGTCAGAACTATTACATCTGGTGGCAGTGAAAAAGCCTAGTGGCTATTTTACCCAAGCTGGTTGTGTGCACCTGTCACCATGTGCTGAACTCAGCCTTTGGCAACATGCCACCACAACCAGATTGCCATTTTCCCTGTAATTGCCATAGGTGGGCACAATTATGAGCACACTAAACTCAATGCTATTATTTCCAAAATGTATTAAATACTGGAGCATATAGGCTAAAATCAAATAACATTGGCTTAAGTGAGTTGTAGATCATGCTATCTGTGGGTTCCCCATCAGAGAAAGCATCTAAATTAGCTTAGATGCCAACCCCTCATCATAACTGCATGGTGAAGTAGGCTATAAACTGCTCAGAATGCAGACTGGTATCCCAGAAATTATAATGTCAAACACCAGAGAGGAACATTAGTTGCCAAAAATATCTAAATGCAAGATCACACTTCTGCAAGTAAATCAACATTTAGAAAAGGAAATTCCCCTTATTGTTGCAGATAATGGATTTTCTTCGTTTGTTATAAACAGAACTGATAAGCATTCTAAAACAGATGCTCATAATTGTTTTTATTTTTGTTGCTGATTTTAATTCTGCTTCCACAAAACTTAATGTTTATATTATTTCTCTCTCTCTTAACTTTGGGTTTTATACCAAATACCAAGCTTACACCTTGTTTTGTTTTTGGGGTTAAAGAAAAGTTAATTCTGATTGCACAAAACTTTCATTAATGTTTTATATTCTTTCTCTTAATACCAAGCTTACACCTTGTTTTCAGGGTTAAAAAGGAGATATTCCAATGTCTATTATGTTCAGGGAGGCTTTTAATGTTTAATAGATTACTGTGTTTTATTTTTCTGTTGGAAGCCGCCCAGAGTGGCTGGGGAAACCCAGCCAGATAGGCGGGGTATAAATAAATAAAATAATAATAATAATAATAATAATAATAATAATAATAATGGCCTGTATAGTACTGGGTTTTCCAGTCATTTATTATTTATAGGATCATTCCTATCCTGAATTTTTGGTCCTAAAAAAGTTACTCATTCAAAGCAGCTACTGAAACGTATTAAGAACATCAAATCATCAAAACAGTAAACTGTAACATGGAACTAATTCAACAGCAGCAGACGAGTCAAAAACATAGCTTACGATTATTATTTAGAAAGACTACTCACTAATAGATGCCTGCCTACTACACATCTAGAAGCTGATCTCTACGAACTGGAGAATGAAATCTGTAGAACATGATGAGACACCCTCCAGTTACCTCATGCCCATGATATTTCCTATGTAAAAGAGTTATCTGCTCAAAACCAAATCTGGAAGGCCTCATAATGAACCCAACAGTAGCCATCCAGAGCAATCAGTAGAGCAAGTCTCTCCTGGGTCCATAGCATCACATTAGCAAGACCCCTTGATGCCTTCATTTTCAGAAATCATTCTTTACCCCATCATCTGTACTCATGCCATACATGCTATTCTTTGGTTCACCAGATTGCTCATATTCTACAATTTAGCTAAATATTTACAGAAATGTTAAATTAGTTTTAAGCACAAACAACATTACAAAATTTAAAATGACTGCATTTTGAAATATAAATTACGTTGTTAAGAACTTAATTAAAGTTCTAGAACAATGAGTTGGTAACAACACTCTAAGCAGATCTACATCATCGTGTTTTATGCACCATTGCAAGCTTCACCTGAAAAAGTGAGGAAGTACAGTACTTCCAAGACCAGCATATATGCAATACAAGCCAGGTCTTAACCATGGTTATAGGATTGACTGCAGGAGGTAGGACTATATACCCTTTCCCCCCAGGTCCTCACAAGCATGGATTTCCCCACCCTTTCCCCACAGCGCTTAACCATGGTTCACCATCCAATGTCATTAACTGCAGTTAACACAAACATTCCCACCTAATATTTGAAACTCTGCTTTGAAGCTGGTTACAAATTCCAAATTAGGAACTATAGCCAACTTCAATATGGTTGTACCAGCAAGTTATGGTTCGGAATGATGAGAATCTGCAGTGAATAGGAAAGGAGGGTGGGAAGCAAGGATATGATCCTAACCCCCTGCCATGATTAAGTATCAACCGATACAAACACCACAAATTGCTATCAACTTAACATTACACACAGATCAGACCTTTCAATGGAAATGGTTTTTTTTGCATATGGCAATAAGAATGATTTACTATAAATTGCAAAAAAAATCTCAATAAAATTAGGTTATTTTTTATTTAAAAAAACAACCTTCATTTTGCCACATTTTATGTATCAAAAGATGGACTGCTATGCTGGACAACTGAGCATCAATAGTTGGTTCATATCAATAGGACTCTTCAAGCAGCGTGCAACTATATGATTTAGATTCCATTTGATATAGAAAGCTTTCACAATATGACACACTGGTTATCAGGTTATATTTAATGCTACTAGAATTTCATGATATCTCATACAGAATACAGCTAGGCTGCAGCACTTCAGTAGCCATGTGACTAAAGGCCCAAGCAAACAAAAGCCTTGAGTGCACCTCATTTAATGTCTCTTATGATGATATATTTAAGCTAGGATTAATTGCATACATGTAAAATTCATATTCAATCACTCTATTTGTGTCTCAGCTGTAAGCCTTTGATGTTTCTATGAAGGATCCACAAAAGGAGACAAGAAGGCATGCTGGCCCTTTAAAACTGAAATGCTTGTTTCCTTTCTGTAAGAAAAGTAAATCATGCTATAGTGAGTGGAGCTTTGAAAAAGCATCCATCCATTAAAGTTCATGGATCCTCGTTTCCAGATTGTCCCTCCCCTGGCTGTGTCTCAAGTTACAGCCTTGTACAATCCAAGTCTAAATAATATTCACCATGATAAATGACACCATAACTCCGATATCCACAATCAATCTTTGCTTTAAAGATACATCCATCTTCAATAATGTTGATGGGGATTCTGTAAAATGGGAAACGTGACTGTTTTCCCGACCTCCTAACAGTGGGGGAAGGAAACTCTGAGTGATGGCTGTCAGCTCACATCTGGCTGCAAAAATAAATTAGCCTTATGTAGACAAATGAAAGGACCAGCCCTGACTAGAAAACAGCCACTCCTGAGCAATGGCTAATTTATAGGGTTCCTTTCTAGAAAGTTCCTCGCTGAGGCTACAGTCCCCTTAGCTATCTCTTTAAATGATATCTGATGCTGTAAATAATTTTACTGTGATAGCAGCTATGCATAATGTTTTTTAAAGGGGTCTGTGCAAGTGAGAAAACAATAACTGTTCGCTCATACGAAATAAAAACGAGGCAGTTGGGGTAAACTTTTGTTTCAGCTAAAAATATGTTTATATTCTGGCAGTAATCTATGGTTAAAAGAAAATAATCACATTTGAGCCATTAATCTTAATGGCCTTATAATAGCACTGAATGACAAGGTTAAAAAATAAACAAACAACTGAGCGTAAAACTATTTTAGTTGCAGTTGCTTCTCTTCTTTCTAAGTGAAGCACTTTTTACGGAGAATTCTGTAAACTAAGTCACCTTATTTGTGCAGGTGTTGTATGAGTCATACATGCTACACAGAAAAGAAACCCTCTATGTTACCTGTTCAGGTACTTATATTGAAGTGCTTATATTCAAAACCAAGCAAAAAGCTTAGCAGAGGCAAAATCTGAAGAACAACAAAATGCATGAAAACGCATAGGGAAGGTTATTCTGTGCAGTGCCAGACCTTTTATATCAACAGCAACATTACAATCCTATGCCTGTTTCCTCAGTGGGTACTCCTACGTTGAACAATGGGGCTTACTCTGTAATAAGTGTGTTTAAGAGAGGAGGCTGAAACACTTCAGAAATTGTTAGGTCTCCTTTTTCTTGTAACGAGAAAACTTAGTATTTTACTTCTTGTACAGTAGTGCCCCACACATAAATGACTTAAATGCAGCTAAACTTTGCAAGAATATACCACCATTAATTGTGTCCCCGAATCGAAAGAAAAAAAGAAAGAATTCCAAACTCTCCAAGGAAGAATCCATACTAGTGATGATGGTGGAGGTTGTGAGGGTTAATTTTGTGAAGGTTGAAGGACTTACAGTAATGCTGTGAAGACAGAAACATCACAGGCTTTCCTGGCAAGAGGCTCAGAGAGGGTAGGAGGGGACTACGAAATGAACTCTCTCAGGCTTTGTCATGTACGTTTCCCAAGGCCCGGACTGGCCCCTTTGATAAATGACACATGTCATTCTGTCAGAGGCTGACACTGCAGCTGGGAGGGCTAGTGATATATGACTCCACTGAAAAGGAAATCAACTTTTTGGCACTGACTAAGACTGTGCCCTGTGTAAGGATTTTGTTTCTAAAAAAGTGAAAGATAGACTTAGGATTTGAAGCGGGGGGGGGGAGAGAGAGTTGAAAAACAGATTGAACGACAGCTTACACTTAATTTATGTTAACTCGGTAATGGTGAAATGTGCTAGCCTGTGATAAATAAAAGCTACATTAGTCAATTATTAATCACACTCTAACTTGTAGCCAAAACCCATGACTTAAATCTGAGGCCTGAGCTGCCTTACAAACAGATAAGACAGTGTTTGATAGATGTCTTGCATAGTGTAATCAGGAAGGAATCAAAGGCTTAGTGGTTTAACCAATGAGGGTGTGTAGAAGGTTCTGGAATCTGAAACTGGGTAAAGTGGATAACTGGATTGAAAGCGCCCTTTCACAGAGGATACAGTATATCTTTTGACTGCTTAAAAAAAGGAGAGAGGGAGAGGGAGAAGCATATCTGACTTTAGTTTTAATCTTTTTTATATATAAATACACGGATGTCTTGAAACTGTATTTCCCTCCCTACAACTACTGTGTTAAATCATTTAAATCTGATCACTATTATGGATTCTCACCGAGACATCAAGTGTTTCAAATATGATCATTTTGCACGGATTACAATTTAAGCATTTTATTTAATCGAATGAACTTGCATCGGGCTGCGACACGTTCATGCAGATACTAGCTGTAGAGAAAAAAAGCACAAAGCTGCATAAAATAAATGATTTCTATTCAGCCAGGCTGTAAAGACAAAATAAAGGATTTGAGCGCCGAAAGGGAAGAAAAACCTGAAAATCAACCGTGCATAGGGGACAGGGAAGCTGAATCTAAAATGGCCACAATGAGTATCTCTGAAAGGCTCACACTTCACCTAGGAAGTAAACTGCTGTGTGTTGTCTGTCCATGGCAGGCAGGTTAATATAACAAACTCTCCACTCTTAAGGTGCTAAATTTCTCCTCGCTGCCCACAGGCCTAGCACAAGATGCCCATATCAATAAAGATCCGACTACAGATGGCATGTAAGGTATAAGTCGTTCACATGCTTGTACACAGGGAAATCTCACCCGTGGTGTATTCTCATACATGCTCTTATGTATCTGTATCATGTAAATCCAATTTAAGCTGAAGTGAAGTATGTATGACCACTCACTCACACTGGGTTAAAAAATCACTTCGTATTGAGGGCCAACAGTAGATTTGTGCAGAGCTTTTCATCTGGACAGTTGTAAACGACATTAACTGCAGTTTTGTTACCCAGACATTTTGTTTCAGCATAGCCTTAACGCTAAGCAACTACTATAGCAATTTCCAATTTTCCATGCATTTAAATCAAATAACCATGTACAAATCAGCAGTATTCTTTTATTTTTCTGGAAGAGTTCATAGTGCAGCTACAAATTAATTGAAAGTCCTTTGTCATGGAACACATAAGGTTTTGTAACAGGAACATAAAGCCCTTATAATACTCTGTTAATTTCTATATCATTGGGACCTGTGGCCCATATTATTCCTGGGCCCACTGTGTAAAAAATAAAAGGAAGCCACAGAATTAAAACTAATTCTACATCTTTATCCCATAGAACTGCCTTGATTCCCTAGTGCCTCCCTAGGGCTGGGTTGCTAACTGACCAGAAAAAAAAAATACCCTGGCCTGTTCTTGTGCCTTTTAACAGCAATTTGAACTGCCAGAATTAACTTATGAATCTTTTCACAGCTAGGAAATAGGCATGATCACCTTCTATTGCCTACATATCAAGGAGATTAAGGGTGCAGAGGTTAGTCGAAAAGTTGGCAGGTGGGCAAGGAGCGGAAAGAATAGTGAAGATAAGCAAGGAGGGGAAAGTGAGGTGCCCCATGCAACTTGTAGAACCACTTCCCCAGAGGTAACCTTCCCTGTTAGCATGGCTTCAAAGCACCTTAAACACAGCTGAGAGCCAAAAGCAAAAAGAGCAATACCATAGGCCAAGTGAGGCAGAAGGTACGAAACGTAGCCTACCCTACCCATTAAATTGATGGACCATTATATAGTATTCAAATAATAACCAGGCAGCAGATAAAATATGTACTAAAACCTCATTCCTAATAAAAAAAGCTTAATTGTGCCCAGAAAACCAAAGCCAAATGGTATTTCAATGCTACTGAAATAGGTGAACTTCAGCTTTCGAAAGGAGTTCCAGAGATTGAGGGCAGCAACCAATAATGTCTCTCTGTTGTTGTTGTTTAGTCGTTTAGTCGTGTCCGACTCTTCGTGACCCCATGGACCATAGCACGCCAGGCACTCCTGTCTTGCACTGCCTCCCGCAGTTTGGTCAAACTCATGTTCGTAGCTTCGAGAACACTGTCCAACCATCTTGTCCTCTGTCGTCCCCTTCTCCTAGTGCCCTCAATCTTTCCCAACATCAGGGTCTTTTCCAAGGGTCTTTTCCAATGTCTCTCTAGATGCCCTAATTTATGATCTACATGCATCTGAGGGCTCAGTGGCAGCCACTATTTGATGTGGGCACTTGTCTGAAATATATTTGGGTGGACCCATCCCAATTTAGTTTGAATATGTACCAGTATCCAATTACATATCTTCTTATCAGTGGTGAAACATTATTATGAGAAGAAATCTTTAATTAAACCTGAAGTATTTGTCAGATCACCTCATCTGTCTCCTGAGAAATTTCTATGTGGGACAAGAAGCTACAGTTAGAACTGGATATGGAACAACTGATTGGTTCAAAATTGGGAAAAAAGTATGACAAGGCTGTATATTGTCTCCCTGCTTATTTAATTTATATGCAGAATTCATCATGCGAAAGGCTGGACTAGATGAATCCCAAACTGGAATTAAGATTGCCGGAAGAAATATCAACAACCTCAGATATGCAGATGACACAACCTTGATGGCAGAAACCTTTTAATGAGGGTGAAAGAGGAGAGCACAAAATATGGTCTGAAGCTCAACATCAAAAAAAACCAATATCATGGCCACTGGTCCCATCACCTCCTGGCAAGTAGAAGGGGAAGAAATGAAGGCAGTGAGAGATTTTACTTTCTTGGGCTCCATGATCACTGCAGATGGTGACAGCACTCACGAAATTAAAAGACACCTGCTTCTTGGGAGAAAAGCAGTGACAAACCTAGACAGCATCTTAAAAAGCAGAGACATCACCTTGCCGACAAAGGTCCGTATAGTTAAAGCTATGGTTTCCCCAGTAGTGATGTATGGAAGTGAGAGCTGGACCATAAAGAAGGCTGATCGCCGAAGAATTGATGCTTTTGAATTATGGTGCTGGAGGAGACTCTTGAGAGTCCCATGGACTCCAAGAAGATCAAACCTATCCATTCTTAAGGAAATCAGCCCTGAGTGCTCACTGGAAGGACAGATCCTGAAGCTGAGGCTCCAATACTTTGGCCACCTCATGAGAAGGGTGTTGGGAAAGAGAAGGGGATGACAGAAGACAAGATAGTTGGACGGTGTTCTCGAAGCTACGAACATGAGTTTGACCTAGCTGCAGGAAGCAGTAGAAGACAGGAGTGCCTGGCATGCTCTGGTCCATGGCGTCACGAAGAGTTGGACACGACTAAACGACTAAACAACAACAACAACAACATTTGTCATAGAAAAAATTAACATAGAGCTAAATTACTATATAACAGCAAAATTGTTGTATATGATATATAGATAATATATGTGGATATAAGATGTATAGCTGTTGCATATGACATATAAAATATTTAATATATATTCATCTTAATATCTTTAAGATATATATTTGGGTGGGCCTGTGGGCTCTGCAAACCTTATAGGAGGACCACTCTCAGGCCTTGAATCATTTGAGGTTGTTCACACATTCACCAAAACCCAAAAGTTTCAAGAACATACCCAGATTCTTTACATGAATCAGATTCCCACTCCAAAACCTCAGCACTGGGTGTGCCAGTACAATTCAACAAAATGAGGAAATCCTCAATTGCAGAAATCCTCAATTGTGTGCATCAATCCCAGAGAATTTTTGCATTATAACCAAAAGATTTTCAGCCATGGTTAATTGGCCACCAAGTAGTTGTTATACACACACACACACACACACACACACACACAATATCTAGGCCAGGGGTACCAACTTGAATAAAATAGGGGAGGCAGGCAAGGTCCGCCCCATATAATCAATCACAAGATGCGGCACATGCACACCATTTCAATGGCAATGCCCATCAACGTTGAGGGCCCCTGGCCTCCTCAAATATTTTAGGGGGGGGGTTGAAGGGACCTTGGCCCCTAGGAGTTGGCTCCTACAACCTAGGCAGCTGTAAGCTCATATCTAAGTGTCAACTAAAGGGTTGTGGAATTACACAACGTGGCAACTGCAACCTCTCCCTACTACGGTGGTACCTCGGTTTACAAACACAATTGGTTCCGGAAGTCTGTACTTAACCTGAAGCGTCCTTAACCTGAAGCGAACTTTCCCATTGAAAGTAATGGAAAGTGGATTAATCCGTTCCAGACGGGTCTGCGGAGTACTCAACCTGAAGTGTACTTAACCCGAGGTATGAGTGTAATTGCTTCCGGAAGTCCGTACTTAACCTGAAGCGTACTTAACCTGAAGCGAACTTTTCCATTGAAAGTAATGGAAAGTGGATTAATCCGTTCCAGATAGGTCCGTGGAGTTCTTAAACTGAAAATACTCAAACCGAGGCGTACTTAAACCGAGGTATGAGTGTATGGTATAGGAACAGAAGGCAGCAAGTACCCTGAGCAAAACTAATTTACTAGAGAATAAGTGCTACGCAAATGTCCAGGCTCTTATCAAAGGGGCATTTTGCTTTGTTTTCTGGCCCATCATTCATAACATAAGCTGTTCTACTAACCTGTACAGTATATGTAAAGACAGAAACACTTAACAAGTGAGGACTGTATGCAATAAGCAAAAGAATCAGGTCCATGATGAGGCTTGATTTCTTTCTTATGACATCTGGTCTCAAACAGGAGGAAGCATCAGGCACGTTGGCCCAAATTCAGGAAAGCACTTAAGGCATATTCTTAAATTTAAATACATAAACACTCTCATCTTTAAGTGCTTTCTTGAATAAAGCTTCAACAAGGACCACTTCTTATCATAGGTACAGCACTATTTGATTGTATTTTCTATTGTTTATGAAAGCTGCACATATTTTCCAACCAACACCAGAAATCCGTTTAATGGTAGAATTACCAAAAGCATCTCACTCGCTGGGCAACTATGGGACAAAAAAAAAGGGTTTTATTTTATGTGTTTAAAAATGAATGGGATTACATACCAAGAAGGAACCACTGCACACAGAATATAAAAGGAAAATATTTCCACTTGTGCATTTTAAAGCGGCTGAGCTCAAACAGAAATCTTACTTTTTTATTATGTTTTATCAAACAATTTTTGTTTATCCATAATAAGCTGTATGTATCAGTACCAACATGCCAGGTGCTGTGCTTTTATTTATTTAATGCATTTCTACCCACCTTTCCGAGCACATTTCACTCACAAAGTGGTTTACAAATTCATAAGCTTGTGCAATAGACAGCTTATTTTACAACACTAAACACTGAAAAGAAGTTGTCTAAACCTCCATCATCCATGAAACACTGAATGTTGCAAGTCAAAGCTTTAAGAGTGCGCATGAGACAAAAATCAGTACAACTTTTGTATTTTATGCACAACACACCATGTTTTCCCCATATGTGGTGATACAGAACTGACAGAAGAAACCAGAAGGTGTTGATTTCAGCTTACCTCAGCTTTAAGAAGTAAAAATAAACTAACACTTGTATCAGAAGTTTAAATCTCAGAAAAAGTAAGCTTACTTTAATAAAAAAAGGGGGGAAAGGGGGGGGGGAGAGACAGCTGTTGTCTGAATTCACACTGCCTTCACAGCCTTCAAACCAAAATATACTACAATGGGTGATCAGATGTAAATTAATTAAATAAACACAAAAATAGAAACACAGTACAACTGTCGTATTTTTAAAGGTGCATAAGAAACCAAAAAGTCCTAGTGACATGTTCTATCCGAAGCACAGTTATTATCTTTGAATGCTTGAAATCAAATCAGGAAGGAGGACAAGGAACAAAACAATATGATCCATTTCTAAAAATGCACACAAGCTAATGGTTGAAACTTTTCTACCTTCTTACCAAAACATATTTTTCAAACCGTAAAAAAATCAGAGTGAGTGAAGAATGTTTATATATTACTTGAGTCTCTCTTTAAAAGGTTTATACTTTTACTTTATGACCTGTCCTTGATTTGACACTTCCGCTCATCAGAAAGGGATTTATAAAATAATCCTGAAGGTGAGGAACAGACATCTGTCAGGGACTGGCTGGGTTTCACTTTGCGAAATTTAAGAAGGGAGAGAAATCCTGTTAAGCTCTCTTTAGTCACCAATAGACATCAAAGGTAATAATTAAAGAAGACAGACGTCATAAAAAATATATTTATGTAGTTCTTTATAATGCACAAGCACTCCGGTGTGTAAAACATCTTTTAACAGTGAAAGAAAACACAACATGGGAGGGGGGAATCTATTGGGCTTTTTGTTTGTTTGTTTGTTTGTTTCCTTGCTTGCTTGCTTGTTCGTTTGTTTGGAAAAAAATGATTCCCCCCCCACTTTTTTAAGGACAAGTTTAAACCAAAGACTTTCAAAACCTTTACCATCTGTGGGTACATGAACTATGGATGACCCCAAATGATTTGCACTCTGCTCAGAATCCCTTAGAAAGCACGGGAAAAAGTATCATTAAGAATGACTGATGACTGCCAGTCATGGTTGACCTCACCCAAGCTTTGGTCTCTGCCTCAGTAATAAGCTGTCCTTTATTAGCACCAACACTCCATAAAAGGGGTGTGTTTAGTCACAGGATAGTGGCCTCCTAATGCTCATTGCTTGGCTCTGAAAGATTGATTAGTGCTCATTTTTACTGCCTTCACAGCATATACAGTGACAGCAACACAGAGCATCAGGGCCTCCAGCTACAAAACCAGAGATCTGGGGAGGAAAGGCAGTAGGAATGTTTTTAAGAAACAGATTTGACGCCTCAGACACAAAACCTGTGACACTCATAACCTCATATAAGCACCAATACCATAAGGATGTGATCCTGGCTGCACACAGTTAAATAATTGATTTTACTTATGTTCGTTTATTTTTATCCTGTCTCTTTCCAATTTGAGAGAGGTGCGTCAACGGTACCTTCCGGCCCAGGATCTGGACAGAGACGTTTGATATAAATACTTGCAATGTAAGAAGAGTACAGTACTTGAAATATAAAAGTTATAGGCCCTGATTGTCAATTGGTTAGTATATTTCCTGTTCCTGGCTTAATAACTCTTGGACTTCTTGCTCTTAGCTGCTTTTGCCTCAAGACTTTTACAACTTGCCAAAATAATTGATGTCCACTTTTACTTTTCAAAGACTGGAATTTCAAAATGAGTTTTTGTGCAGAAGAAAGGTATTCTGTTTATTCCGAAGGCCAATGTTCCTGGTTCAGATCCTCTTGCACTGTAATTTTCACCAGGTGCAAATGTTCAGGGAAAAGGAGGAGGCGAAAGCCAAAGAAAGATGAAATGTTTTACCTGAGTTAACTTCTCCTGCCTAATTTGCAGCACTTTCCTTCCACATCTATTCTTTTATTCCACAGTCAAAGTCAATGGCTCCATTCAGACATTATGTCAAACAAGCCCTTGTGTTAGCAATAGTTTAAAACTCAAACCAATGTTTGAGCTTTAACACAATTGTGCAAATTATGGTTGAGGGCTTCTTTTTTTATTTCTTCCTCCAGCCTCTCTGTACTGCAGTCCCTTCGTACAGTAGTCTCTGGAGTGAGGTGGAAAAACCAAAACAGTTTGTGAATTCTTTACTACGGTTTGGTGATATGTCTCAAATGAGCCAAGGAATGCATTTGGTTCAATCCAACAATATGAGAAAAACAAATAACTACATGGCAACGGGTGAGATCCAGTGTAAGGTGAGGGGACATCTGCTCATACAACATGATTTCTCCTTTCTCCCTTCTCACTTGCAGCCCCTTCTCACCTCCAAAATCTGCTCTAGAGGGTCCTGCATACCCTTCAACATTTATCCAATAAAAATAGGGATGTCCCATTCCATAATGATAATTTTACTATTTATACCCCACACAACTTACTGGGTTGCCCCAGCCACTCTGGGCAGCTCCCAACAAATATAAAAAACATAATAAAACATTAAACATTTTTTTTTAAAAAAACTTCCCTACAAAGGATTGCCTTCAGATGGCTCTGGGGTCACATATCTCCATACCCTCCAACATTTCACCGATGAAAGGAAAAGTGGGACATTCTGGGATCAGAAACCAGGGCAGTGTCTCTAAATCAGGAACATGAGTCTGACCAAACTGTGGGAGGCAGTGGAAAACAGGAGTACCTGACGTGCTCTGGTCCATGGGGTCACGAAGAGTCAGACACGACTAAACGACTAAACAACAACAACAACGAGGGTGTGGTCCTGTTGCACAAGCAGATTTCCAGTGCACAATTGGGCATTAGATGACACCCAGTGTCAGGAACCTGGACCACAGAGCAATGTACCCTTTATAATAATAACAGGGTCATTATAAAATATACATACTTAACAGTAATGAAGTCCAGCCAGGTTCCTTACAGAACATCATTGATCATTGTTCAATACTACTAAAAGCAGGCAGGACATGAGCTCTTCCATGAAAATCCATAAAAAATACCTGACAATACTTGCATTTCCTTATTGATTTTCACCACCATTTTACACATGCACACACCTTGCTAATAATGTTACTACCTTGTTCCTGGGGGAGATATGACCCTAACCCTACAGCAGGGCCAGATAGTTTAAAATCCAATTAAGTAACACTACTTGTATCAATTGTGTTCAAACCTTCCTGCTTTTTCTTTTTAAAACACTCAACTTCGCTAGGATAACATCGTCTCCCATGTTATCGCTAGGATAACATCGTCTCCCATCGTCTCCCATAACATTATCCCATGTATCATTAACATCATGGGCATGTGGTTTTTTCCTCTATTTTCAGTTTGATCACCTGTGGAGGTGGGAGAGAATTTTAAAGCTTCAGCCTTTATAACAGTAGTACAGGTATACAAAGTTACATTTGTAAAATATCACTAGTTATTCTGTAGATGTGCCTTGGCGATATATATATATATACACACACATACATTAGAATTAATTCTCCCAATTCAGTGCTTCACCTAAGCTATTGATTATTACTTGCCCATATGGCTGTTCTTGGGAAACAGTTAAATCATGTTAAAGCAAGATACAGTTGGAAGTTGGAACAGTTGTTGTTTTTTCAGTTTGTTCTGTTATCAGAAAAGGGGAGTGAGCGGTTTTCCATGTGCTGGTCTATAACTGAGATTGATGGGAATTGGAGTTTAACAATATTTGTTGGGCCACAGGTCCCCCATCCCTGTTCTACATAATTGGGAACTGAAGCACATTAGCCCCACGCCAGATAACATTACAGCTGTAGCTTACTGTATTAGTACGTTTGGAACACATTTTTAATACTATGTAATAACTGCTCGTTTTAAAAAATACCTGTATTTGAAAGTTTACTTGCAGCAATAATATCAATTAGATATGTGGATAATTTGCCAGTAATACGTAGTAACCACTGTTGCAAATATAATTCATTCCCATATCTAGCTTCTTGCTCACCTTTTTAATTTTTATCCTTATGAAGTTTTGTATCTGTATCCACAATCAAATGCCTCAAAAATTCATACTTTTTATTATTCATCTGGCTATGTGTTAGGCCAATTTTGTACCTGATTTAAAAAGTATTTCCTTTTATCTTCAGGGCTTTTATGGAATATATCTTACAATGGAAATATTATTCTCTAAGACAAGGCTTAGATCAGAAATCTAGTGAAATAAACAGTAGGCATTACTGGACTCCTCATGATGCTATGTCCTAGGCCATAATGAAACCAACACAACTGTTTAATGTGATTCTTTGCATCTTACCACCGTGTGCCCCCTCGCATCATACACAATTCATGTTTTAATATGTAATTAGATTATCAACAACTTAAAATAGCACCCATGCTTGGCATTACTAGATAGCTACATAATCATTAAGACAGTCCTCCTTGAAACAAAAGAATTGCACAGATCGCCAAGAGCAAAAAGTTATTTCAAATGGACACATTGTACAGATGAAAATTAATACAATGATATTGTGAATTTTAAGTTCACGGGGCTTTTCTTCCTGGAATATGCACTGCAATCACAACAGAGAAATCCTGCGCCAACAGAGCGATTCATAACTCAAAAGAGAAACAGAAAAGAAGTAACTAGCGCTGCAATCCTATGCACACTTACATGGAAGAAAGCCCCACTAAACATCCAAAGCATTATGCTATAAATAAAATCACATCCCAAACTATCGTTTTCCTATCCTAAGCCCAATGAAAAAATAAGCCCTTTTCATACATGAATTTCCCATACATGCAAGCAGAGAAAATGGCTCCCCAAACAACTGCCCAGTATTGCAAGTATATAACTAAAGAACAGCACGTGCAGATGACGAAAAGATTACACTTTTTAACACATGTCTAAAAGGTTACTGGCTAACAGACCAGTCACAGAAAGCAAGGGAAATATACCAGATTTTGTTGTTGTCTTGTGATTGTGCTATTCAAAATGATGAAATCAGTGGTGTAGAATCCAAACACACTAAAACCAATACGAGCTTTGTCATTTGCTTCAATAGCGTATTTCCTGTTTATTTTAATGATTCTGCGTTAACACTCTGTATTAGTTAAATGGAACTCAGTGTAAACTACATGCAAACCGTACTTTAAGATGAATGCTCAGTTCAGCTACTGTGTCCCTTCACTGAGCATAAGGCCCAAGGAGGTGATCTACTGGCAAATGCCACCTAAACCCCAGGACTGAGATCAGAAAGATATGTAAGTTAGAGTTAATTATGTAAAGCTGCCTATATCCTTCAAAGTAGCCCTGATTCAATTCTACCTTTCAAATGGGTTTGATTTTTAAATATGAAATACTGACAATGCATATTCAATAAACAAAGCAGATATACACCCAATAGGATCTATTTTATATATACACCATTGTCTACTGCATATCACATTGATTCATTCATTAATTCATTCATTCCATGTTTACCCTGCCCCTCCTCCAAAATTTGTAAAATATATTGATGTAAAATGTCACTCCAAATCAGACTTTCAAGTGGTAGCAGAATTGCGTTTATGCTGAAAAAGTCTGTTGTGAGAAATGATTAATATCTCTAGTCTTGTGTTTATAGGAACCAATAGGCAGCCCCAGATTTTGTCTTTGCGCTGGCAAATTGCAGCAAACTGAATTTCATAAGTCTGCACAAAGATTATGTGCATCTTCTTTATAAATATTGGTTTTCTTAGCACTAGAACTTTATTACTTCAATTGGCACATCAGAATAATGCCCAGGGATACTCTCAAACATAATTATATACCTATATATTACACAGTTGGCATACATAAAATAATAAAAATGTCCATGTATCAAATGAATATGCAACACTGTTCTCTTACAGTGCAAGCCTCTACTTGCTACTCAAAAGTAAGCCCCATTTTAGTTCATTCGGATTTTCTCTCAGGTAAGTGGGTTTAGGACTGCAACCTTAGGGGTGGTATTTATTGCTCTTACAACGTAAGAGACTGCCTTTAGAGCATAGTCCATTAATAAGC